>NW_009215989.1:12099-40387 GCF_000690835.1 Fulmarus glacialis | reverse complement strand
CCCTCCCCAGTGGGACGGGGAGAGAATCGGAAGGGTAAGAGTGAGAAAAACTCGTGGGTTGAGATAAAGACAGTTTAATAGAACAGAATAGGGATAATAATAATAATAATGATAGAATATACAAAATGAGTGATGCACAATGCAATTGCTCACCACCCACGCTGACCAATAACCAAGTAGCGATTGCTACTTCCTGGAACACACCTACCATTCATATACTGAGCATGACGTCACATGGTATGGAATACCCCGTTGGCCAGCTGGGCTGGCTGTCCTGATTATGTTCCCTCCCATCTTGTGTACCTAGCTCAGTCAGTAGGCACGGGAGCTGTCCTTGACTAGGAGGGCACTTAGCAACAACTGAAAACATCAGTGTGTTATCAACATTCTCCTCATACTAAATCCAAAACACAGCACTAGGAAGAAATTTAACCCTATCCCAGCCGAAACCAGGACACCAATAAAAAAGAAACGCCTTATAGTTTGTATAACATATATAGTTGCCTCTTCCAATAGTCCATGGAATCGGGATGCTACTGACCTCACCACTTTCTTGGCCCTTTAACTTGTTCCACAAAATTTGCCAGGGAGGAAAAGATATTCCAGAGGAGGAAGGAACATCCTTTCATCTAAACTTGCAGCTTTCATGTTTAGTGCATATTAATGTCCTGTAGTCTGATATGCCATCTGCCTCCCACACCAGCTGGGATCATTGTCTTCTTTATGATTTTCTCTTTTTTTTTAGCCCCTCAGGAAACAAACAAATTTTTTTTTGAAATTTCTTCTCTATTTTCTATTCTTTTGTCTCCTTATTTTATAGAGTTATGAGGGGCTTCTTCATGATAATGTTACTTTCACAACATTACTCATGTTACCATTAGTACCTTTGAAGTAGAGTTAGCAGATAATAATAATTTTCTTTTATGTAGTTTTGCTAGGAATAACAAAACTAGACTGAATATAGTCCAATATTCTACTCAGCACAAGTGTGAATATATGAAATTTACTGTTAAAGCTAGACGGTAAATCATAAATTTTCATATTAAACTACACATTTTACTACTATTTTAGCAGTGAATTACTAAAGAAACAGATGCATATGATGTATGATACCCTGTTAATGCATGTTCTTTTCCCAGTGGAATTGCATATATGCAGAAGAAAAAGACTAACCCCCAGATCTTTTATTTTTTAGCTAACAGAAAGGTCCCTCCGTTACTATTGCTCAGGCTGTATGGGTTACTGTGTCGTTGAATGAGCAGTTAGAGCATCCTCAGTCTTCATTCTACTGAACGCTGGGTTTAAATTTAAATTAAATTCAAATGAAAATTTCAGTGCAACTGCTATTTTCAGTAAAGCTACATCTGTTTAACACTGTTCAACACTAATATTAAAGCAATACTGAACCTTTATCAGTCACTTCCATTATGTAGACAAAGGAATATACGTGCATGATGCTTTACTTCAACCCCACACCAGAGTTTACAAATAAATACAGAAAACACAGTCACCACATAGGGTCACAAAACTAAAATATGCACAAGACGTGGGGAAGAATTTGAGTATATAATTGGGTGCAAAAGGGTGATTCTTTTTTCCTGAGAAAAAAAGTTAAGAACAAGGACAAGGGAAGAACAGATTTATTCTGTCAAGGTGGTGAGCCTCTGAAATAATAAAGATGGGAAAAAAAAAAAATTAAGATTTTATAATTTTTATATATATTACCAAATAATAATAACTGTGAGAAAGGAAAAAGAAGAAATGAGACTAGAAAATTGGGAGGATGGAGACAGGACAATTGTGCATGTCAGCTTCAGAGGGAAATGAAGAGCATATTCTGAGCCACTACAAGCCTCTGTGGGATTCAGCCTTTCTTTAACATGAGACTGAATGACTGAAAGGAATTCACTTGTACAATACTGCATTCAAGAGATAAAAAAGAGACATTAAACTCATATATAGTCGATGAAAGGATTGAGCAGAAAATACAGGAATAATGGAAACACCTACTATGATATCCCATTTTTTAAATATTAGAAATTATCTAAAATCTTATGTACAAGACGTCTATTTCTAATCTATGGAGTAAGAGACTTGAGTGTAAAGGCTCTCAATGATTTTAATAAGCTATAGCTATGGTTCTTAAGGCGCCTGCCTTTCAGAATTATACCCATTAACACAGAATTCAGTAGCATTATTTTGAATTTATACTACAGTGAGAGAGGAAGTGTTTTGGATTACTTTAATAAGGATAAACATGTTGTTCTATCAAGTCAATGAAACATTTTTTATGAAACTTTCTTGATAAAGATGTGCTGCTTTAGTTCTTATTTATATGTTTTTCAGATTGTTACCTTGTATTTTTTACTGTTCTAGGAAGAGAGAAGGCCCTGAATTTAGGAAAGAATAGATCAGATTTTTTGCAAAGTCTTCAGATTTACCTGCAGAAGAAAAAAAAGCCAAAAGAATAATTGTTGCTTAGTCCGCTCATTGATGTATTACCTGATTTGGTGCAATTGTACACAGTTTATAAAAATAATAAACAATAAAAAGAACCAGTAAAAACAGCTACTCGTGGTTATTTCAGGCAACTCTTCTGATCAGGGTCAGCAGGATAGATCAAGACAGGTGGTTCAAAACGCACCTGCCGCTTGAGATTTTTATAGATCATTAATATAATTGGATACTGCACTGGCAGCTTTATCAATATAAATTTTCTCTGCAAACATGTACTTTTTAAACTAATTAGGTTTTTATGAAAGAAGCAGTCATTTTCTACAGGAAGTCAGTAACGGTAAATCACTGGAGCTGCATATTAAGCATCAGTTCTTCCCACTTGCTCAGTCACCATATGGCACCACACACTGTGCTGAAAGATAATCACTTTATTGTTGGCTGGGTTTTTAATCAGATACATCTCATACTGTTTTGTTAAACATTGCCTTGCAAATAAACCCGCCTTACAATACATTTTTGCCTTGGAAGAAAACATAAATAAGACCTAGTGAAACACAAGAAGGTCTGGTCAAACTTGAAACCCAGAATTTAATAAAATGATCAGGCATGAAAGTATCTAAAGCATTATTTGGAGTACCACAAAGATGCATCAAGAGGAACTGGGTTGGGAGCTGGGGAATCCACTGTGCAAGGTGTCTGTTTTCTAGCAGTGGTTTGCTGGCTGCTTTAGGCTTGACAGATGTTGTGCTTGGTGGCGATCAGACTGTAATCTGCACTACATCTAGCAGCTAATGGGCCACTGTGGTCCACCCACACTAGAAGGGTGCACAAGCAGTGATTTTATACAATGATCAGTCATGCAGTTCTCTCCTGCTTTGTCCCCACAAACAGAAACTCCCACGGAATATTTTCTGTGGGTGTTTCTCACATGGAGGTCATTGCTTTTGATTTTACATTGTGCCCACCCCAACAGAAGCTCACTGGCTACTCTGATCTCAGGTGCTCATGCTCTGCAAAGGGAAAGGAGCAGAAAATTTGACTAGATCTGCATTCATAGGGACGAAAAAGAGAAAAAAGAAAAATGAATAAGCACAGTAAGGGGGGAAAAACACCCACTTAAAACAAAGTTTCTTAGTATATGACAATGTTTCCTAGGAGAAGTAGCTGAAGATTCATCCTCTAGAATGACTGAAACAGGCACAAATATACAACAGGAACAGCCTGAACTGAAAAAGAGAGAAATTAGAGGTTCTTCGTATTTCTGATTTACATGAAATTACATACAATTAACAGAACGTTATGGTTATATAGTCAAATACTGACATTAACATTAGCTGTGCAACCTTCTCTATGCCCTTTTGCATATGAATTGTGATATACATAACCCCTTCAGGACTGTTGTAATCCCCAGACAACATCCTTTCTCCAATTTCCTGCACTCAGTATCAGATTATTCCTTGGGGGTGTTGCGGGAGGCAGTGGTGGGGAGGAACAGTTCCTGACTGAGGAATTTCTGACTCTCCTGGGGTGGAACATGTTCAGTGTGGATATGGTGTTCTGCAAAACTGCACAGGAAAAGATCTTCAGATACTCACATTTAGGGAAAATCTCATGGGATGCTAAAACATTTCTGAGGCAAGGAGAAATTCTCTGTCAAATGTTTTGCTTCTTTCCCAGACAGTGGAGGTACTTGAAATCTCAAAGATTTGCATGGTTCTTGGTCTGAACAAAACCAACATCCTTGCTCATCTGCAGAAAGGTTGGGCTGTTTTTGCAGAAATATTCACTCCAGAATTTACTCTCTTAGACTCAAAAAATGAAAAATTTTAGAATGACTACTTAATGGTTAGCTAAGTTGTAAACAACTAAAACCAGTGTCTGTAATTGTCTTACAACTGCTCGTCTATGTCTACATCTATATCACATTATGATTAAATAGTGGTTTTGGAGAAACAATCATAAACATAGTGCTGGGAAATCTCAGGATATCAAAAAGATAACACTGATATTATCTGCCTCTTGAGTTCTTCTGACAGGATCACAGACAGAGGACAAAAAAGACTCAGGAGCTTGCTTTATTTTACCTCTTTTCCAAGGCAATATCAACAAGATATCTTAATAATTGCTTGTCTTAACCTTGCCTTAAAAATCCCAAACTGATGTAGATTCCATTAACATTCCAGGTAGGGCTTAAAGTCTTGAAAAGTTCCCATTGGTATAATTTGACTTTGCTTCAGGTCTGTAGCTCATAATGATATGAGGAATTGGATATTAATTCATTCTATGAGTGCCAGGTATCTTAACAAAAATGTGGGGCTCCTTATTTTTCTAGCTTATGGATAGTGCTCAATTTTAAGGCTTTTATTAATTAGTGGATATAACTAAGTTCACTTGCACTGTTTGCACTTTTGTTTGCGTGCTTTGTTAGTACTTTACATTTCATGTGAATGTATTGATCTTCACCGACAATTTATAAAAGGAGTAAACGTGACACCCAGATATAGTAATCAAGGCAGCAAGACAACTGTTAGATAATGCCTTTTCTTCTTTGGATATTTGCTCTTAAGCCACATGTGTTTAACTGTGGACCATAATCAAGCAGACTTTTTCACTTCGGTATACTCAAACTTAAGATTTACTTAAGATTTGTTGCAATGTTGATATGTAAATACCAGTTCTAATCCCATAAACACGTATGTTTTGCTTTTGGGAGAAAAGTTTCTTCTTCCATATCCTCTATTTGTTTACTTCATTATTGAACAAATTTGTTTTACTCTACAATTTGTTGGAATATTTTTTGATGTCTACTCTATAAGGAAAAGAATAGCAGTGCAAGATAGAAATTTACACATTAATATTGACGTTAGTCATAGTTTCAGATCCTGTGTAAAGCGTTCTGGAATCCATGGGTTTTGTAACAGTCATGATTTCAGAGAGAAAAGGGTTTATTATATTGGCGGCAATAGCGCTAGTTGTTTTAAGAAAGAACAAAATGACAATTTTCCAGTTTTATGTCTGCAAACTTCTTCAGCATTTGTTTGGTATTTTTCTGTGGTCTTTCCAGTTCTCTCAGGATTGAGATCATCAGGGAAAAGGAATTCCCATTCTTGTTTTCTTTCATACTAACAAGACTTTTCTGTAAATAAGTTTCCAGTTGGTTTGTTCCTAGTTCCCAGCCTGCAGCAAGGCAGCTAGACCATCTACTGAATAAATCTTGATGTGAAAGAGAGAATAGTGCACATGTGGGTGTATGTTATATATACAATACAAATGCAAATATTAGAGCTGACTTTTGTACGCTCATACACAGAAGCTGGGGTAGCCCAAAGTACACTGGTGTCTCCAAAAAGCAGAGAATGGATAAAACGTGCATTTTTGGTTTGGCAAGTGGAGAGACTGGCATTAGGGAATGGGTAATGTGCCTCAGAGTTTAAGCGGCCTGTGGAACATGTGGAGTTAAGGAGGAACATAGGAAAAGAGAGGAAAGATAAATACTTCTGAGCATGTGTGTTCTCTCTCATAAATCCTGATGTTCTGGCACTGCTCATGGCCTTCACCAAAACTGCTTGTGATTATGGCAACATTTTCTATGCCATCTAGATACATTTGGTCTTTATAAAATGTTTTTCAAACAGGAATTTCTGTGTACAAATTTGATTAGTCATTTATTCAAGGAAATTCTATGTCAGTTGCCAGGAGATAGGAATAAAGAGCTTGGCTCTAGGAAAGTTCTCTTGCCATCATTTATATTTATATTTGAAGGTGCTCCTTGGCAGGTTGAACCTAACCCTTTCTGTTGCCAATAGCACTTGACAGAGGGGCTCCTGGATATGCTCTGACCCATTAAAAATGCTGAAATCAGCTCTATAGCTGATGGAGGTTTATGGCGAGGTCTTAAGTTCTCTCCATTCCATATACTGTGTATGTTTGGGGTAAAACAGAGGTGGGAGAACAGCTGAGAGTGATGTTTGGATTTAGGTATCCACTGATGCATTACAAGCTTTAATTAAAATGATCAGAGCAATGTGTCTTCCCCATGTCAATTTTTGCTTCACAGGGAACCTAGTAAACAAAGGGAACATAAATTGCTCCTTACTCTTTGAGTTTCACTGTGCATCTCACAAGTGTACCTGTCTCTGTGCAATAATGCTGCCACGTTTCAGTTGATCCTATCAAATATTACCTAAAATAAGATATTTCAAAATTCTGTCTTCCTTCTGTAGACCCTAACATGAGCCTAACATACCTCAGACTGGGAAACATTTTGGGTTTTTTTTTTGTTTGTTTGTTTTCATTGAAAGCTGGGGCTGAGAACTATTCTGGGTGTATAACAAACCGATATTTCTGTCTCCTCTTTGAACTCATCTCAGCAATCCCGTGACTCCTTGACATTACCAATACTCACTGGCTGGGGATTGAGTGTTGGCAGTTAAGTACAGACACTGTAAGCATAAGCATGTCCCTTTGTAGCAGCAAAGATCTCAGGAAGGCTGAGAGGAGAAGTGGAGAGAGGGTGGTGGGATGGCCTGAGAAATGTGCCAGGGTGAGTGGGGCTTCCTGTATCTTAATCTGTCTGCGGGCTTTAAAGTTTTTGATGGGCACCAGGTTATAGGGTTGTTTTGGTAAGAGGCAGATTTGCCCAGGAAACATGGATCACATTTCACAAAAAAAGTGTGAAGCACAACTAGAGTTATACCATTGTTCCTCATTGTCTAGGATAGATTTGCATAGTCTTAGTCATGTAGAGGTGAGTAATTATGTGAGTAATGCCGTTGACTTCTGCAAGTTTAATCAGTGTGTGAGTAGGAGAAGTACACTGTTCTCTGAATGTGATATCATGAGCAGCTGCTCACAGTTCTCCCTACCTTTCCTTCTCTACTTCAGCACACAGAATCTTAAAAACTGATTTTCCGGAGTAATTTTTCTTCTCTTATTTATTGTTTATGAGATTTTAAAGTTGAAGTCTGCTAGAGAATCTGTTAGAGATTTAACTGAAGTACAACTGAAGGCAACCAGATACATTTTATCCCTCAGCATTTGTAGCTAGGGGATAAATTCAGCTCCTGACACCAGTGTAATGGGACTACTTTTTTGACTATTGCTTTCACAGGAACTGGAAAGATTTTAAAGAACTCTTGTGCCTACAGAGAGTAAGAGGTTAACCAAGCTGCTGACCATCTTGGCTAGGGATATTTGCCAGTAGTGTTAGTCACATGAAATTTTTTGTGTTTTGTTTTAGAAACGCATCTCAGAGAGAATTTCCACTGAGTTACCATGCCTTGAATAATGTTCTCATCACAGAAGAATAAAGTGTCTAGGTTGGAGAACCTTCAAGAAAAGTGATTCTTACCATTCTTCATCATCTTGTTTCGTTGCCTTATCTAAGCATATCTGAAATATTGTATTTGCTACCCTTCCATTTAGGAGTGTAGTTTATCTTGGAACCATGGATGATGTTTTCAGCTTACCAAGAGAGAACATCCTACTAAGTAGTTCAGGAATATTTATTACAGCAGGATCATTGACTTGTTGGTCAACATCATAGAGCAAAGTAGATGTAGACAAAAATCTACATCTGGTATCTTGATTGTAATTGGTTTCCTTTCAACCCAGCTGTTCAGCTAAACCCAGCTTAAAAAGACTTCAGATTGTCTAGTAAGAGTTTCTTTTCCAAGCAACACATCTGAGATCGCATGTAGTTGGCTGCAGATTCCTTCCTGTATTTCATTTCTGGGTGCTTAGCGTGGTACTTTCCTGGCTCTGCTATTTGGTTTGGGAATACATTGTAGGAAAGACTTTTCAAATTTCATTCTTTAATCTGGCTTCTGGCTTTTGCTTAGACCCTTAGTGTATTATAACACCAAACTACTCTCCTTTTTGACCTGGCCTTATCTCTTCTGAATCTTGCTTCTGGCCCACCCTTGTATCAGTGGGCATAGCTACCTATCTACTGGTTAATATCCCTTTACTAGATGCTTACAGACAGCATCCTATTCTGACAGCTACAAGGCCTTTTCTACAATAAAATATATGCTTTTCCTATCCCTGAGCACTCTTCTTCATAGCTATGGAGGTATGTCCCTTTTTTTTCTTTGAAGTGCTGGCTGTTTCTTGTTCTTCTGCAGTTAAATTCTCCTATAGAGGGAGTTGCAGATTTCCGTGCTTGGTTAAACATAAATCTTTAAACAGATTTATCTTCAACAGAAAATATGAGCTAAAGTAAGAGGGATTGATTTGCTCAAGGGCACCTGTGACTCATGAGCACAGCTGAAGTAGAAATTAAACATCAGTTCTCCAGTGCCACCTTCTTTTACGGAAATGTACATTCAGACAACTTGAACGGAATCCATTTCTCCCATCTTAAACATCTAAGAATTATATGTTTAAAGTTCAGCTTCTTACTTGAAATTCTTCTAACAATCACTGAAGGAAATAGCCTCTGGAATGGATGACTTGTCTCACCCAAAGGAAGCTTTTCGGGCAGGTGAATGACCTGTCATTGACAAGGAACATATTGTCTGTGTAGGGAGCCATTGGTAAGTATACTAACTAGAGATGACTAACCTCTTGATCCCTGATGTTGATCAGAAGAATTCAATCCTAGGAGTGCAAAGCAGATGTCAGATATAAATATTATTTTTGTGAGTAGGAATTATTATATTAAAGAAAAGTGAGAGAGTATTAGTTGCTTGGTTCTTGTTTTTAAACTGTAAGATGGGCCACTATGTGTGATTGTCTCACAGTAAAGAAAGGCACATGTAACCTGTAAGAAAAATGTGTCCCTGAGGTAAAGAGGACTACACAGAATTGAGACAATATTGGGAAAATCAGGACTGGAGAGTAATTGCATTGAGAATGAGTAAGGTAACCTGGTCTTTATGTGATGAACACAGGGATGTAAAGAGAGCGTAGCAGTTAAACATCGGGAATCTTATCTCAGAAGATAGAGCGCACTTAGCAGCTCAGAAATGGTAACACATGACTCCCTTTTACCTTCATGGCAAATGTAGAAATCATTTTACCTTGACTTTTTTACTTCATTTAGCACATTTAGGTGTGACATATAACCATGCAAAATGGGAAGAATCCTAAAGTTGCCACTTAGAAACCTGAATAAAACATACAATGATATTAATATTTATAACTGATAGCACAAAGAAGACCGGTAGCAGCTAATTAATGCTCAGTGGTATGTCCTGGTTTCAGCTGGGATAGAGTTAATTAATTTTCTTCCTAGTAGCTGGTATGGTACTATGTTTTGGTTTTAGGATGAGAATAATGTTGATAACACACTGATGTTTTAGTTGTTGAGCCGTGTTTACACTAGTCGAGGACTTTTCAGCTTCTCATACTGCCCTGCCAGCCAGGAGGCTGGAGATGCACAAGAAGCTAGGAGGTGACAGCTGACCCCCAGGACAACCAGGACAGCTCACCCAAACTGGCCAAAGGGATATTCCATATGACGTCATGCTGAAAAAAAACCTGGGAGGAGCTGGCTGGGGGGTGGGGGGGCAGACACTGCTCGGGAACTGGCTGGGCGTTGGTCAGCGGGTGGTGAGCAATTGCATTGTGCATCACTTGTTTTTTATATTATTTTATCATTATTATTATTTTCTCTTCCTTTTCTGTCCTATTAAATTGTCTTTATCTCAACCCATGAGTTTTACCTTTTTTTCCGATTCTCTCCCCCATCCCACTGAGGGGAGGGGAGTGAGCAAATGGCTGTGTGGTGCACAGCTGCCTGCTGGGTTAAACCACAACAGGTATGAAAAGGTTTATATGTCATCCCTGTTGGACAGCAGACAATGAAGTTGGATTCTAAGCTGACTAATCTAATGTCTCTCAGATGTCACGTTGTTTACTACTGTCACGCTGGCTTGTTACTTGCATGTGATATATACTCTTGGTGTGTTGGTTTTCAGAAGGTCTGACCTTTTCCTAGTGATAGCTGTCCTGAGAGGCAGCTGTGGTGTTTTGAGACAGATGTGTTGGAACCAATCAAGGCATGCTAATACAAACTCTTGAGCACACTTGCTCAGTCAATGGTTTGTTACTTGTTTTAAAGAATTATGCTTGTCCTTTAAGCGCTTTTTGAAAAACTGTGACAGAGTCTATGAAAATCTGTATTTCATTTTAATTTAAAATCATTTTGTAAATGCAAGTATTCAATGAAGACAAGCACTCTTTTTAAAAATTATATTAATCATGGAAATATTTTATTGTTCCTTGCAAATTTAAGGTAATAGAGGAATACAGAACTTGCATGATATAGGTAGCAAAATTAACCTAGATAATGATTTTTTACACTAAAGTTATTGAATTTATCTAGTTGTGAAATTGAGGTGACAAACTTCTTAAAAATACTGTGATTGGTAAACTGCTTTGGTTGACTCTGTAACTGTGATTTAAAGAGATAAAGTTATCAGAAAAGGTACAAAAGACAATATAAGTTATAACCAGTAGATTCCTTCCATTCCAATAATATCTGCTTGACTAAGGTGTAAGGAAGTAAAAATGGGGCCACTATGCGTACTTAAAGAAAAGAAACTATAAAAATGTGTAAGTTAACTAACACCCTCTTTTATTATTAAAACACCTAACACCTCTATTATTAAATCTGTCCTTTGTCATTCTTTTTTTTTCCTGCTCCTTGGCATATAAGCTACTCTCACTCAACCTCCCACATTCATCATACGGCAGATCTGAGTAGGCTTAAGGGAATAATTTAAAATATGCTCCTAAAGATTCTTGAAAGTATTTTTATGACCATTATAGAATAAAGCAGTAAGGATTCAATTTGCCACAGACATGGGGATCTGAATACATCTCTTTTTTATTTTATACTTCATTTCATTAAATCCTCATTTGAAATATGGATAATTTTTTAGGACATCTTTCTGAGTAGGAAAGAATGAGCTGGCATGTATTTTATGTTCAATTTATGTTTCTGTATGCTGATCTGCTTATCAAAGTGTGAGGTGTGGAGCATCTTGCTGAAATGCCAGAAAGTTCTGCCACTGGAAGGTCTGATTCCCCTGACATGATTACTCTTCTGAAGAAGATGTGATGTCTTTCAGTGGAGAGTTAATGGAGTGGAAATCAGGAATCTGGAGTTCTTTCATAACTCTGTCATCTTGATCATATTACCCTGAAACAAAAAAACTTTACATAAGAATGAAGTAGAATTGAGATGATTATATTCCATGTAGTCTTGTAAATGCTTATATTTTATAGTTGATTTTCTACCGTATCTGCCATATCTTTAGATAGAAAGTAGAGCTCTGCTCCTTCACATGCTTAAGTCTTAGCAGTGTTCAAAGCAATGTGGTACTGCTTAAGTACACCTAGAGCCTTCTGCGTAGGGAACCACATCCAGAACAGACCACAACAGAACAACCACCAGTCCTGGTGGTTAAACTAAGTTCAAAGCAGGCAGAGTTGGTTTTCCCCATCTTGAAATGGGAGGGAAGTGAAATTTAGTTCATACTGAATATTTTGGTAAAACATAGGTATGACAGGGTCAGGGAAGGTTTTGAGGGCTGTTTCAACACTTGACTAATTTTTAGTTTAACCCTAAATTTTCTGTAGCATTGGTCTTTCATTTTATGTATGTATGACTTGTATCGAAATGTACTGAAATTCAAATTAGACTTTCAAGTCCCTGTATAATGTTGGTAAAACTGTGGTTTTTTTTGGGAGTTCTATTTATTTTAATTAAGTTATAGGGTTTCACACAGATTTTCATCCAGTATTTTTCTGTATGTTTTTCCTTACTTGTGTTTTTATAACCTGATTTTATTCATCTCAATTCTTTGTAAATTCAAAATGAATTATTGTGGGAAGTTTGTTAAACTGACAAGAAAGTACATTTCTTTATATATGGATTTTACCTTCTGTCTCCCAAAATACTGCCTCAAGAAATTGAAGAGCATGTTCTGAAATATCACTTCCCCAGTAGCATCATGCCCAGAAGTGTCATCCTACACAGGCGGTGCCATTGGGTGCAACATTAAGTGCAGCAGGCACAAAGGGAAAAGAAGGCAGTTCATTATTCTGTGAGCAGAAAGAGGTCATTTCATTCCTGCCCATTTGGGTAGGTAAAAAGGGGAAGATGTAGGAAAGGAATCCAAGAACAATGGATCTTACAGCATTCAAACTGTACTCGGTGAAAGCTCCATCGCTTCCAGAAGGAGGAATATATTATACGCCTACCCCTCATCACTTTTTCAGGTGGGTGCCCCAAAGGAAGGAACTATTTTCTGGAGTCAGGAAGCCTCCTGTGTATCACTTCATGGTGTGCTACAGTGACACTACTTTCCTATTGCTGCCACAGCCCATGCTGTTGCATGGGGCATATGCATTCTACTTTTTTCTTGCTTCCCATTGTAAGCTATGCTACAGTTAACTTCCCCATATCTTTGTTTTTGCACTTTAAAGTTTAACTGATTGCAAAAAGCAGAGCACTGTTATAAGACTGTAAGAACATAAGAATTGCCATATTCTGTCAGACAACAGGTCCATCAAGCCCACTATCCTGTCTCAAGATGCTGCCAGCAGCTGGTGCTTATGGAAAAGTATAAGAAATGGTGAAAAAAATGCTTTGGTCTCCCTGCCTCATTTCATTCCATTAGGACATTTGGATTCAAATATTAATTGTAACATTCTATCATATTTACATGTGTGACAATTCATAGGCATTCAATGCCAAAAGAAATCTGGTATGATACCAAGGGTTTCTATTAATAATCTGTAGTGACAGCAAATTAAGGAGAGAAAATTATTTCCAAATCTTCAATTTGAAAGTCTTGCACTGTATTTTGAGGCTTTAATATTTTCTACGAGATGTTGTATCACAGATCTCATGGGTTCTCTAATACATAAAAACAAATACAGTTTTATTATTTGGGTTTTTTTGTTACAGAAGCTGTGGAGCCTACATCACACTTTCATGTGTGCTGCAAAGAATTCCTTCATGGAGAAATACATTGGGAACAGTATACCAAAGTTACTTATAAGATGTCACAAAGCAGGAATAACATACACATGTAGACAGATTTAAAATCTATTTGAAAGCTAATTAAAATAGTGCAATGGGTTAAAATCACTTGTTTTGGGTGTCTATGCCTCTGATGCCTCTTTCTAGACCGTGCTTTTGCCAAGAAAGGTTGGACCAGATGATCCTTGAGGTCCCTTCCAGCCTGGTATTCTATGATTCTGTGACTGATTCTATGATTGATTTTGATACAGATTTATTCATATTCCTCAGTGTAAACGTGTCAAAGTTCTTCTTTTGATGAGGGAATTTGGTGTCTGTCAAATGAGAAGGTTTAATATTGAACATGAACACAACAAACAGAAGTTAAATGAACTGTTTCTTCTATTGTATTCTTTAGATCATTTGAAAGTTAAGATTTTTCCCTTCCTGCTTTTACGCTTGCTGCTGGATATTTATAACTGTCAATGACATGCAATAGGTTTCATGAACAAAGAACATTGTAATGAGGCCTGAGCTGTTGTGTTAGTGCTGTTGTTTTCTTTCTCACTTTTTAATATAATGGAGAAAATAAAATCTTAATCACTAACAATCACTAGTAAACTAGTATCACAGCTCAGTCCCATGGGGATGTTTTACTCATACCTTGCATAACATATATAGCATTAAAAGCTTTTAAAAACTTATTGGTTGCCATCAATTTTAATAAAATCACCTCACATCTGCTATTTTAATTTTAATGAAAAGAAAATTTCATTTTTTGTGTGTGTGAATGGAAATTAAGAATTAACTTTTTCGGCACATGCATTATCAAGGGGGATTAACTCAATGATTTATTCATTGTTTTTTCTAAGTGTTTCATTAGAATTCGTATTCTTCCTAGAGAGGACTGAAAATTATTAGGGTAGGCAAATGTGTCAAATCTTTAAGTTTCAGGAACTGATCTAATAGAGGAATGCATAGATTCATGGTATAATGGCTTTGTAATCATTACACTACATTTTTCAGATATAACTGAGGGACATTTCTATTCCTTTTATTTCTTGTATGGAATGGAAATGGCTTTGTCAGTAAAGTGGTACCCATATTGATTCTCCAGGATGGGCATCAAAATCTATGTCTCTTATCTTACACAGAATCTCCCATCTCTCCTCCATCACTCATTATCACATCACACATGTTACATGGATTTAGTTAAATTTCTGTGGCATAAGGAGTTCCCATTTAATTCAACTATGTTAATCAGGTACATCAAGTAGCAGCCCTTATTGATATTTTAGGTTTATTAGGGTTATGAATGGTTTAAAATTCTTGTACCAACATTTGAGGAGTGTAAGCATTAAGGCAAAAACATGGCTGCTCAATAAAATAAAAAGAAAGAAAAGACTGAAAATAACTGAACCAGACTGTATAAGTGATTTAAAAGATTCACATAAATACAAGTACACAATTCATCTTTAATTTGCTGCTTTCAGTTTGTCTTTCCTATAGGAGCTTTGTCTATTGGATCTGGCCCAAATCCTTTATTTCAATCCTTTATTCATGTTATACAGGATGCTTTACCTTTCTAAACATTTCTTAAGACATAGAACAAATACCATAATATTTACAATTTAACCTCAGTCACTTATAATGATGTTTTTCCCTGCTATGCTGTCATTCTATAAAAAATACCAGATATAAATCTACAGCAAAATGGGCATGTATTAGTAAAATCACAAAATCCTTTCTGGTATGCTTCTGTATAATGTATCTATCAAGATTCGTTAAAGGACTAATACTTATTTTGTCCCTCATTTTTAGCAGAGATACTAGGCCAGTCCATATCTTTTACTCATGAATGTAGGGATGAGCACATGCTGCCTGTAAAAGGGGTGAGACTGGTTGATGACAATGACAATCCTAGAAGTCTGCACAGGATTTATAGCATCTGTTTATCCGTGATAACTAATAAAGTATCGGTACATGAAGAAGCTGTTTCATTTCTACATTTATTACGTAGATTAATCAATAATCTGGGCAACCAGTTGCCAAGATCAATTTTAACTATGTGCAGCCCAGTCTCCCCTTAGTTAATCAAACTGGTACGGCTAACTGGAACATTAGTGAGGAGCAAATAAGGGACCTTACCAATGTTTCAGCCTTTGAAGACTGTGAAATAATAACACCAATGGAGAACCTCCATTTAGAGGTGTTGCACAACAAATATAAAATAATATATTTTATATACTGTGTGTATATATATATATGTTACAATTCATATTGGTTTTGAATATAGTCATACGTTTGTTTTGTTGACTTGTGTAAAACAGGCTGAGTTCCAGCTCGGAAGTAAATTTCTTGTCTGCCAAAAGAGCAAATGCAAATTAAATTATGATTTTATAATCTAATCTTTTTTTTTTTTTTTTTTTTTTCCTAATCCTATCTGTGGTTAATATCCTTGGATAATATCATGAGTTTGTTATCTTGATAACCTTTATGAAGAAGTTTTGCTGAGCTATATGCTCTTTTGATATTGGGATTCTGTCCTTACTATTGATGTAAGGTTTTAATTCCTCAGTTTTCATGTCTCACTTCTGTTAAAAATCTTAAACACTTTATGTTTGTTCAGCTAAAAAAAAATTCTACAAATTCCACTTTAAAAGTTACAAATGTATTGAAATTTTGTTTAGCTAATAATAAAAAATCCTGTGACTTTTGTATTTGTAACAGTAAAACTGACAATTTAGTCATCAGAATTACTTTGCTCACCATAATTCTTAAGATTTTAGCTTAAAGGTTTCCTAAGCTTTTCGATCTGTGTTTTTGCCAAGCCCTGATTCTTAGCCATGCCTCATGTATTGAGGCTGGTATTCTACTGACCTAGCTTCAGTCATGTAATACTTACCTGTGGCTTATTACAAGATTGAGTAGGGATGGACCCTCAGGTTGGAGTTCTCTCACCTTATGCTAGGGTGAGCTATTGACAAATGAAGGCGTCTCGTGTAAGCTCTTGCTCCTTTTACGGTCAGTGAAAAAAGAGGTAATTTCAAAGTGTGATTCAGCTTCCTCGATCTTGTCTGCACCCCATCTTTCTCTTACACTAATCTACAGAAAGATGAAAAAGGCTTATGGGTTTCTAATACAACAACAGTTTAGTTTCATAAGAGACTTTTGGTTATTTGCTCTCTACCATGTCTTAAAATCTCTAGACCATGTAGTAAAACAAACATGTAAAACATCAGTGAAGACTGAATATCTAGACCTGTCCTACTATATTTTATGCTTTTTTATGCTTTTTTTAGCGTATAAGAGGTTTGATTCTCATAATTCTCATGCAAAATCAAAATTCCATTGAATTTAATAGAAAAATATTATTAAGATTTATTATTAATATCACTTGATGGATAGCATTGCTTTCCTGACACTTCCCAAAATAAACCCCTTTCACTTATTTCAGAAGTCAATTATCTGGACTGAAGATTTTCAGGTTGGATATCTGCCTCAGTTTTGTTGTCAGGCTTGTTTATTTATAGAAACTTTCACTCAAAATAGCTCAGCTTTTTCTGACAAAAGGCAAAGAAAAAGTTCCTTGGTAGAAAATACGCTGGTTTCTTTTAAAAATTCTAGGGCCTTCAAGCAACAGGGACTTGATAAATGATAGGCAGGTGATTTTTTGAATTCAGAAATATGAATTATGGCTTTAAAGCTGATCATATTTGGTCAAACTACTTAAATTTTAAAACATACTCTCTATAACTTTTTAGACTCAATTAAGATGCCCTCTGCTCAGCTACCAGGATATTTCTCAAAGTCTCAGCTGGGCTATTGTGTACTGTGCTATATATATGCTGCTCAGGACACTTGAATGGAGAGCAGATACATTTATTAACAGTCACCCTTTTCCTGTGCTTAGGCAGAAAAATTGAAAACGAAGATTTCTGCCTCAGTCTTCCCTCTTGCACAAGTACCGTAGGGACTAAATGGGGACAAAGAGCTGGGAACAGTGGTAAAAACACTACACTAAAGTTAGAGAGTGATTATGAGGTAGGACGGAGGAAGCAAAGGAGTATGCAGCTGGGAATGAACTATCAAGGAAAAGACTCTTGTGAGCCAGGTGGTGTGGATGATGTGAAAACAGACATGGAAGGATGGCTGCACTCCAGTATGATGCTGGGGGAGAGAGATCTACTCTGGACACAAATAAAGGTATATGCAAAACTCTACAGTAGTGATCAAATAATAAATACTACATTGTAGTGAAAGTAACATTGTGGCCACAGTAAAATTACTAGTCTCTTTGTATCCTTATTGATGAGTTTATTTGAAAGTAGATTGTAGTTATTTTATTTACATTATTGCAGCATCTACTGGTCACAGGCAAAATCTGGCCTCATTCTCCTAAGTAACTTCAACTTGGAAAGAATATGCCCCAAAGGCCGCCAAAGTAGTAATTGTGTTTAATTGAATACCTTATTGGATCAATGCCTTGAGAGCGTTGGTTTGGCCTTAACTGAAAGTTCAGTCTGCTTAGATAGGGTTATTAATAGTCAGGGTCATTGCAAGTTAGTGGGAAAATCTTAGGTATGATGAACGATGTTATACAGAATAACATCCGGTGCTAGCAGTGTTCTTAGTATTGGATGCTGATGATGCTCTATCTTAAGGACACATATTTAATAGTTAACATTTTTAAATCCATGGAGCAGCCAGATTTGAGAGTCAGATATTTGCTTTCTTTGCTGTTTTATTTCCATACCTATGTATTGAAGTGTCTGTACAGGAGAACTGAACATTTATTTGGAACAGAAAATCAAAATTTAAAACAGTTCTTTGTAATGAACTTTTATGAAAGGACCACAGCTTGGTGATTTTCTCTCTTGTCTTCTGTGTGATGTTATTATATCTGGTGTAGCTGGTAAAAAAGTGGCTGACCGAAATTTGAGATTGATTAGTCGGTCATGGCAACTGTCAGGAGCAGATTTTTGGCTGCCACTAGTAGGACTTGTTGATGCGTTGCTGTTATCTCGTAACATCCCTCAAGAATACAAGCCTGAGAGAAGATGTGAGATGTATGTGAATGTGGCAGAACATCTTACAGCTGAGTCACTCATAATCACTGAAGCTTAAAATATTTCAAATTCAATGTGTATAGAGAACTACTACTTAACCATCTTATAAACTTGGCAGAAATCTCTGTCTCAACAGCAGATTAATATATATGATAATTTTAGAATCCTTCATGGTATGGCTATTTCTTTGTCTTAAAAAAAAAAAAAAAAAATCTTGAACACCTTTTTCTAACAAAAAATTATGCATCCATAATAAACCCTGGAGGAAACAGTTTAATAAAAGAATACATATGCATCAGGAATTCATTGAATATTCTTGATTTCCCTTGGTTCCCTTAGATTTTTCTTCAAGCTTTAACTCCTAGGACCAAATTCATCCCCAATGTATACTGAATTCCCTGCAGTCAATGGAGCTATGTTGCAGGTGTGTTTGAAGCTGTGAACACTTTCAGAAGTGTTCTGTATTTGTTCATAATCAGTATACAGTTTATACTGAACTGCTCATGGAAACTTCCTCTTTAGGTCTCTAAAGAACAGTATTGTGTTTCACTTTAAAGGGAAATACAGTAAAGTAGAAAGTGATGAATGTACCTGATTGGATATTCTTTACCATAGACAAGTGATTAGTTATATTTTTCTTCAGAAGTGGCTTGCCTTTTGATAAGTAACTATTCTTTGTGCCCCTGGTCCCCAAAGAACCTGAAAATAATCAGTATTGCTGTGGAAAACTGGGAATAGGGCTACACTTGAGTTACACACATACCCAGCTTTAAAGTAGGTGATGGTGGTGTTAGAAGCAGTCTAGTATGACAACACCAAACTCAGGATGTGCTGCAAATCTCTGGATGAATTCTCAGAGGTAGATCTTAAATATGAGAAGGGATTGCTGCTGGGTTTGAGAAGTTTAAAGCTTATCACCATCCTACATGATGCTGGAGTCACGATGAGTACCGCATAGTCAAATGTTTAGTGGCTTCTGTTCACAAGTGCTTGTGAAATGTTTGTATACTTTTCTGTTTTAGTGGGTTTGTATTCCTAGGGCAAATGAATCTTTTGCTACAATGATGTGCAACTCCAAATAATTCCCTCAATGAAAGAACAGGGGAAAAAAATCATTATTAAAAATCAAATTTAATGAGAAAAGAAGGATAATTCAGCACAGAGAGTCCCATTGGTTTGATACTCAGAAATCATAACGGGTATTGTAGTGTAATGGGAAAAAAAGCTTTCTCTCCAAAGCTGCAGGTTGTCCTTTAGAAGCTTCTCTACTTCAGATCACATTTATTTCTGTGGAAAATCTTGTCTGCCCTTTTTTGTATTTATGGCAAGTTAATCATCCATAATGAAGCATTAGTTATTTTTGGACTGTAATTTTAATACAAGCTGCAGCTACTAAAATGACCCCACAGAAGAGAATGAAATCCCCACCCTTAAAGCTTTTTGATAAATTTGTACCTTGAAAAGTAGTCTGTCTCACTATACAGCTGGATGCTTATAGGGCTTCCTCCTTTTATCAGGAACGGATATCAATCTTGAGAGAGAGAGATAGATGTCAAATAAGGGAATAATACCTCATTTTATAATGAAAGGCCTATGGCGCAAGAAAAGTATGTGATTTTAATCACCTTTATTAAAAAAAAAAAAAAAAGAAACTGGTAGGAGTATGAATTTATCTCCAAGGAGTCCAAATCCAGGGCACTGACGTCTGAGTTAGGC
The DNA here is from genome assembly GCF_000690835.1 of Fulmarus glacialis. Lineage (NCBI taxonomy): Eukaryota > Metazoa > Chordata > Aves > Procellariiformes > Procellariidae > Fulmarus > Fulmarus glacialis. The sequence goes on along the minus strand of NW_009215989.1, from coordinate 20,170 downwards.
TTTTAAAATACTCCCAGCTGCCCAAGAAAAGCCAAAAGTAACAAACAGCAGGCTGAAAAACTGAAATTGCACAGAGTACTTCTCTGACACATAAATCAGCTGGCATGGTATCAGTCATTTCTGTAACCTGGCTCTCCAAAAATGTGGCCACGTTGAAGCTGCCTCATCTCTCCATGTATCTTTTGTCCAGACTAATTCCTGAAGCATGTCAGAATATAGTTCAGAAAAGTTTTACACGGCAAGGACTGAAATTACATCAGTGATTAGCCTAAAAAATTAATAGTGTGTAGCAGGAAGCATTTGTATCTTGTTTAATTTACTATATAACTGTAGCACTGGAGTCTTGAAGCCACCGGCCTTGTGGCTGGATGCACTGGAAATAACTCTGAAAATTACCTAGTCACCATAGTTCCGAGCAGAACAAAATGGGTGGTTCTTTCAAAGACTCACATAATAACCACAACTTGAAACAGATAAATAATCTCTATAATATCCATAATCAGGAGCAATATATGACTTTATGTAGAAGACAACACATCTTAGTAGACAGATAATTAAGCACTGGAAAGGTTTTCATGGAACGATTAATGATTCTCCATTTTCTGAGATTCCTAAGAGCCTACTTCACATGCAGACCTCATACAAAAATCTAATATATATTTTTAATTATTTGGGTAAGGATGGTTTGCCTTAAATGGACCAATTGGTTCTGCCCGTTTCTCTAAAAATACAGTGATTACATAAAACAAGCCATTGTCAGTAACATCCCTGGTTATATTGCCTGACTGGTTAAGACAGGAGCCAGTTTACCTCACCTAAATGCATAAAATTAAACAGACCAGATCTCTCTTTACAGCCTTCAGAAATACCTCCTTCTCTCTCTCTACACAACTTATTTCAGAGGATTAATTCTAATCTTAAGAATCAGGCATTTAGGATGCCTAATTTAGATGAACTAGAGCCCCACAATTCCTTTCTTTCATTTTAACATTATTTTAATGCAAATTTCAAGTTAAGATATTATGTTTCATAAAAAATAAAAATTGCAGAGCTACACAGAACTCAAGCCTGCTGTGCTTTTAGTCTCAAAATAACTTACATTTACTACATGTCTTATTACAACTGTGAAATTTGTGTAGGGCAGTAATGAAACTGTCATGCTAAGCATATAATGAACTATTTTGCTTTGTTGCTAACTGCCTCTTTGTTTTTATTATATTTCATAAGTGTACTGTATCTTCATAAATATGATTGAATACAATAATAACTTTAAGGGAACTGCAGCAACTGCTTTGTTTTGAAAAAGGTAATATTTAATGTCTTGCCATTTGTATTGGACTTGTGCTGAATATGAATATTTGTAAAATTAGAAGATTTTTAAAAATGAGGAATTGTTTAAAGTAAAATATGGCACTCATTAAAAAGAAGCCTAGAACCGTGCTGAATGGCATAAACCTTTGTTACACATATATGTAACCTGAAATAGAAAATTAAGCAAATTTAACTAAAACCCTAGCCTTATTTTCTAAAGGTGGTAAACAGCTGATATCTCATGGATTTCATTAGAAACTATCAGGCATTTAGTGCTTGCAAAGCCAAGGAAATGAGTAAAGACCTCTTCACCTACAAAAAATCCATCAAGTAAGCATGTTGATATAGTTAAAGTACTTCAGGCCTTGAGAATTGTTTTCCTGGAACAGATAAGCTTGTAAGAGCTTGGCTTTTTGCACAAATATGGTAATGAGAGGTGCAGTCATAGAGGTGGATGTTAGGTGAAAATCACACTCTAATTCAGACAAATTAATTTCTGTAAAATTATCTCACCTGTATATCGATGAGGCCTAATTGTGAACTTAAGGATTTGATTTGATGTAAGCATTTTTTTAAAGGCTTGTCTGTGTTGTAAGTCCCTCCCAACACACCAGTCGCTGCTTTTAGGAAACTGTTCTCATTTGAGCACCTTAATAACATTATTTTGCTTTTTTTTTTAATTTCCAACTCACTAAAAATTTTCTGATATGGGAATAGTTGCCTCTAAAATAAATTTAAGCCTACTGATAATATATCTGTTTTTCTTAATTACCTTTACTAGTCTTCCCAGAAGGATCAGAGGTTGTAAACAATTTTGCTAAATGGTCAACAAGTAGCCAAGTACTTAAAGAAGGCAAAAGGATGCTAAATGTGGCAGTGTGAAATGCTGCTTCACTGGATAAACCAAAATACAGGAAAAAAGAAAAATAATTTCACATTGATTCAAGGGGGGGAGGGAATCAAAGGAAAGATTTAATCCATTTTCTTCTTTTCAAAGAGCCCAGAGATTTAGTGTAGTCATTTCTTCTTGTGTCCTGTGACAGGTTTTGATGTTTATCTTTGTTCCATTCATGATTTGGAGAAACTTGAGGCAGACACCATTTCTTTTTCCTTGTTCTTATGAAGTTATAGAAAGTGGTTTTGCTGTTTTCTGATAGACTGCAGCTTCACCCCCTACGTATGTACACAGACTTTGGTGACTGTGCTCACTCATCTAGTGTTTATGACTGCCTTGGATATTTATCAGACCTCTTCAGTGCCTGCCACCCAGGGAGCCCCCACTGCTCCTGGCCCCCCACCCAGGCAGCCGCTGACCCCCACTGGTACTTGACATCTACTTTTTCACATCTTCATTTCTCCCTTCTTTAAATTACTGAATTTATAAACAAAATGTTCCCATCAACTGTATTAGATAAATAAACCCTTAATCTCCTTAGTTCCCAGCTAAGTTGTGACTTAGGTCTGAGAGTGCTAAATCCTGAGGTATCCAGAGACCACCATCTAAGAGGTCTGTGCTCCAAGGTTTCTTAACTGTGGGGGTTCCCATATTTGCTAGGGGTCCCCAGAAAGGTTTGGGTGCTGAATTTTAGTTGCCCACATTAGTTCAGAAGTGTCTGAATTCAGGACACAGGAGATTTCATTCTGAGTGTGACACAGGTTTCAGTGGATAGTCAAGATAAGATCCACCTTAGTCCACTTGCCCGTGGGCAGAATAGTCTTCAGACCTGTGAAATGGAGCATGTCTGCATGCAGGCATGAGGGAAATATAAGACAAGTTGGAGAACTGTTGACTGAGAGCCTGATTCAAGCACCTGTGGTTGGGTCAATCTCTTAGAGAAGGCAAAATGCTTTGAACCTAGCTCATTGAAATGGGTTTGTGTAACTTCATCAGGTTAAAAAAGCCAAAGCAGATCCTGGGAGCAGGGACCAAATGCCTCACCCACTCAGCCAAACGTGCCAATGTCACTGTTAACCACAGGATCCCATTTTCCTTCTCTTCTTGTGGCTCCATAACCCTTGCATGCTAAAACCCACCACCATAATGCTATGTTCCTTCACCAAGAAAGTTTAGGAAACCAGACTCCAGGTCAATCAAAGTGTGTGCCTTGTCCTGTTGATTCCCTGTATTTAGGAAAAGGTGTAGATGTTTAACCACTACTCTAATCCATCAAATGAGTAAAATGTCTGAACTGGATGAACTGGAATCCCGCACAAAGATTTTTTACAGGCACTTATTTCTCTCCACCACCTGCATGTGGATTATATGTGGTACCAGATAAATAAATTTTCATGAAGTAGTGTCTAATGTAGGTAACTAAGAAAGGCGTCCTGATGTTCTTCATTTCAGATATGCAGATGACTCAGAGGCAAGATGATGTAATAATACAAATTCAGACTAAAAATAATATTGAATGTAATTAAGCATAGGAACAACTTAATAATGAAAAGATTCTCATCTATGACTAGGTATCTTTCTGACACTAGCGTAAGGAGAAGCTATGATTTTACTGCAAAAAGAATGAGAAATCATTCTCTTGTATTGATCACATTGCTTCTAATGTACTATTGCTCTAATGTTTTGCTTCATCTATCACACTTTTACCCTGAGGTGGCTGTATCTACAGGACTTGCAATTTGTGGTCACATAAATGGCCTGTCGATTAACTGTGCATGTACCTTTAGATACTCTGGGTAAGAAATTAATGACGTTCCTTTAGTACTCAGCTGCCCATTATAACTGGAATTTAGAATTAAAAGCCTGGAGATAATCTAAATTAGCTAAATGGAGTGGTTATTGTATGACTGCAATGTAACAGAAGGTATTAAATTATAGTTTTTTAGTTACAATGAAAGTTGTTGGGAATGTCTGCTATTTTCTAGTAGCAAGTAGTAGCAAGCCAAACCAAATTTACTGTCTCTTGAATTAATTTTTACTATTTATAGAATGAAAACTAGAGAGTTTGTATAGTAGTCAGTGCAAATTATTCTTGTGAGATTATGAAAGCTTCATGACAAAATATTGCAAAAAAAATGATTTCACTCATTGGAACATAATTAGTGTTGTGTATTGACAAGGCACAAAAATAATGTAAAGGTTATGTTTCCACTGTTTCCAAAATAGTATGTTATTGCTGTCTGCATAGACTTTCCGAAAATTTTACTACACCAGCTATTGGGAATCTTCATCTGACATCTCATCAGGTAGCTATCACAAGTTTGGTGTCACAGCTTTTGCTTTAGTTAACATTTTTTTTTTTTTTTTTAATAATAGCCTACTCAGGTGGTAGAGGAAACTTTTGGCTTTTTTATTACGAAAAGAAGAAAGCTTTTCCCAATAGGATATGTCCTTTATTTAAGCTGAACATCCCACAGCAAATCAAATTGTCTTACAAGAAAGTCTCCAGTTTTTCATTCTTAAGGAATAAGTCTAAGTGCAGGCTCTGTCTCCACATGTAGAATGTTTGTGGACAGACTTATTAATATCAGTTCTAGCCTCACTGTACTTTATTACTTCTGGCCTCTTAAAGGAATTTTATTTACTCTGTCTTGTGGACCGAAAGCTCTCTACCTCACTAATATTTTGTGATGCTCTTTCTGTACTCAATAGGAGAGTTTCATTTTCATTTTCACACTGTGTCAACTTGTACTACAGGTATATATATGATGTGAGGTCTTCAGTCGCTGTAATCCTTTCTGTGTGGGTCAATAGTAAAGGAAGAAAGAGCAAAATATCTGTCCTTCACCTTACTGCTGACATCATGAAAACAACTCATGGGCATATCATTCAACTATTCACTTTATTAGCTCCAGTGAAAAGTCATGTCTGGCTTCTCATCTAAAACTGGCCTTTTCTCTCACTATCTGTTCCTCTTCCAGTCAAGGAGTACCAATAATCTAGATCACCTACTGTAGCTGAAGTCTCCTATTAGGATTTACCTGTGTGAAGGGATAATAGTCCTTCTGTCCCTGCAGTGTCTTTCCATCACTATATCAGGGAGTAACATTCCCACATGTATCAGGATGAAACCGATAATAAGTCTCTGCACATCTGTTGTTTGTTTATATGAACTCTATGTTAGCCAATCTTTCCTCAGGGTTTTTAATCCAGTTTTTATGTAGAAACTTTCAAGCTGTTAGCCTCGAGGAAGCTTGTGCTCAGTTCTGCCTCTAAAATGCTGGTCTGAACTTTTGATTTCAACTGTGGTAATTGTAATATCTTCCCTCTGGACTCACTGAGAATTAATATCACTGAAGCAAGATCATGGATCAGCATATCTATATATGAGATATTGACAAATGACATAAGGATCACTGCATATTCTTTCTCTGTTACAGATCTTGAGAGTTCTAAGTTTCTGGATTTTTTTGAAGTCAGTAATAATATCAGGTCTGCAGTAGTGGGAATCTTAGTGCAATAGGAGACACTCTTAAAAAGGATTTGATAACTTGAATTGTGGTTTTGCAGTTTCCTTTCCAAATGTTTCACAGTATTTTCACAACTGTGCACCACAGAGTAGATGGTGCCTTTGATCCCATCTCAGAGTTTACCGTGAAAAGGTTGAAACGTCATTGTCTCTGTTACTTAGTTATAAAAGTTATCTCTGACTTGACTGGTTGGAGTCTTAGCGGGCACATAGGATGTAGTGGCTTGTGATGACTGATGGTGATTCAAGAGAGCACTCAAAACCCAGTCTTAGATGGGTGCCAGAGATGCAGTGGCTGTCTGAAGGACAGGCAGAGGAGCCAAGAACGGTGCTCTGCTGTGATACCAGCTTCTAAAACCCTGCCAGTGCCACAGCTGCTTGGTATTTTAGGTGGATAATTTTGCTGCTCTTATGTGACTTTTCATTATTCTTGAAAAATATTATAGAGATTTGCTCCTTGTGTGCCTTTATCACAGTTTGGGACATAATAGGGACTGGACTTGGCTGCATCCCCAGGCTAACTGTGCTTGGAAAAGAACATGATTATGTATGAAAGGAGAAACACATAATCCAAGAGGAAATTACAAAAAAGAGCACAAGAGATGCTCCTATTAACTCTGTGTATTCCTGCTTTATCGTAAATTGTGTCCTGATCAGCCTGATTGCAATCAAACAAAGGTAGAATTTTATAGTGAAATGAATACGTGTTAAAGCTTATCTTTTTTTAGAGATCTCAAAGCTCTAAAGACAAGAAAAAGAAGCATCTTCATTTTTACGCTGTACTTGTGAAAACTATAATCTAGAAAGTTAACATTACTTTCCCGAACATAAATAATATTGTTATCAAAGAACATCACAGTCTGGGGACTTCTGCACTGAAGTCTGCTTTGGAGTTCAGCCCTTCCCTTTCTGGCTAAACCTTTAAGAATGAAACATTCCATTAAAATGCTTTCTTCATAGTTTCTTTGGTTTTCCTTTTTTCCCATCTGGTAGAAGCTCTGATTATGACTTTGTTCCCTGAATTTCGGGGAGAGTTCTGGGCTCCATATTTTTCAATATAAGTTTAGGAGAATTTTTGTTTTCTTATTATTATTTCTTATTATTATTTAACTTTTCATTCCTACTATTCACCAGGGTGTTTAGAACTTAACATCTTCTAAGCTCTTCTGAAACTTGTCTCCAAAACAATAAAAGTCAAAGAATCGATAGGTGCATTTGTATAACACCAAACCAGCATTACCATCTTCCTTCTGAACAAAATACTTAAAGGGCACTAGGAACATCTGGGAAGGATGGTCACTCTTACGTAATTTGCTGCAGTAAGTACGTTGCATGCTAACCGGATGTATACAAGGACTTCTCAAAATTTCATTCTGCTACAGGTATAATGGAAAGTTATTAGTTTCTATTACTGTCTTTAGCAATTTCAACAATTCAAGCTCAAAGTAACAGGAAGCTCAGTAATTGTTTCGCTGGCTGCTGTAATTTCTTTTCTGGACAGGACATATACTCATTGAGTAATAAACATTGAGTGCCATCTAGTGTATACATCGCAGTGCATGGACAAAAGCAGCCTAAGAAAGTCTAAAGAATCTCATGATTACAGTTAATAGCAAAAAAGTGTGTAGAAAAGGTTGCTATGCTTGATATAGGAATCATTAAATTACATTGTCTCATTAAAAAAAAAAAAAAAAATTAAGAACTGTCCCGATATCTCATCCATTGGGAGTAAGCATCCCTCTGCTAGTGCCTGTCGCCAAAGTTTGAATAGCTGCAGTGCCTGTCGCGAGGGTTGGAGTAGCCACAGTGCCTGTCATGGGTGTAGATCTCTGGATGGTATTATTAAGTAGTTGTTTAACCCTAAACAAGACGTGAAACACATTCAGGAGTCATAGCAATAGGAACATGCTGGTTTGAACATTCCAAGGATATTCAAAATTCTCAAAAGCTATTGTAATTAGCCTGGAGGAGAAGGGGAAGATGGAGGAAGGTGTCTCCCCCATAGGCTGGCTCTCCAAGGAGAAAAAGTAAAAAATGTAATTATTAATAATTTCTGACAGATGGCTCCAGAAATACAGAGGTGACAGCAGTTTTGAGTACATATACCAGATCTCCTGATCAATAATTTTGTCATACCATAAGCCAGTGGTACACAGTACAGCAAAGCGATAACCTTAGTCCACCTCCCAGAGGTGATAAACAGCACATAAATACTGATAAACAGTATATAGGGCAAGTAAGGTGTTACATAACACAACTCTGAGAACAAATACAACAACTTTAAGAACAAATAAATCAACATTGTGACCAACAACTATTAACCTAATATAATGAAT
>NW_009215989.1:4575-12018 GCF_000690835.1 Fulmarus glacialis | reverse complement strand
TTGTTTACACCCCGCGAGCCAGCCAAACCCCACACAGCCGCTAGCTCACTCCCTCCCCCCACCCCCCAGTGGGATGGGGGACGGAATCAGAAAAAAAAAGTAAAATTAGCAGGTTGAGATAAAGACAATTTAATAGAACAGAAAAGGAAGGGAAAATAATAATAATAGTAATAATAATAATAATAATAAAAGAATATACAAAACAAGTGATGCACAGTGCAACTGCTCACCACCCTCCAACCTATGTCCAGCCAGTTCCCAAGCAGCAGTCACCCCTCGGCCAACTCCCCCCAGTTTATATACTGAGCATGAGGTCATATGGTATGGGATATCCCTTTGGCCAGTTTGGGTCAGCTGTCCTGGCTGTGCCCCCTCCCAGCTTCTCACTGACAGGGCATGAGAAGCTGAAAAGTCCTTGATTTAGCGTAAGCACTGCTTAGCAACAACTAAAACATCAGTGTGTTATCAACATTATTCTCATACTAAATCCAAAACACAACACTATATTAGCTTCTAGGATGATAATTAACTCTATCCCAGATGAAACCAGGACAAGAACATATTTCAGACTAGAGGGAGAGATTATGGACACAAAACTATTAGAGGGTCATATATATTATTGTAGGCTGAGCTCGTTAAACACACCAGGAGTTCCTTGTATACTTTTATTCCCCACATGATTTCCCAGTGTACCACCTTCTCATCCCACTTTATGTCTTAGAACAGTTAAGCCATTTACAACCTGTAATTTGCTAAATTACTTCTGTTCTTTCCTTCTGGGAGAAAAGTAAGTCTTAACTGAGATGTTTGGTAGGGTTAAAAGCTATTATATTGCTCCAGCTCTTTGATCTATAGGCAATTATAATCCCATTAGATGACAAATTGACTTATCAATTGCCATAGCTTTGTTGGTCCCACATTTCCATCTCCAGTTTTCCAGTGTTCACCAAAATCAGTAGGATGCTTCCTACTGATATCTGGCACTATTTTCTGAAAGAATTATTGCTCTATGGCCAGGCAAACAGAGCTCTAGCAGAAAAATGTCATTAGTGTGAATGTAAGTCCTTGCTTCACTTCAGACAGTACAGCCTGAAGAATTCAACTGTGTAAAGGCTAGGTTTAACTCTCTATCGAAACTTCTAACATGATAAATATCTATGTAAAGTGATAGCTGGTATGGTTTGAAATGGCAAAAATGTAACCTAACAGTCTGGTCTTACACATATAATATCTCATAAGTGTTTTTTCCAATGGAATCTGGATGTTTACAATACCCACATTTGCACACTTAGTCCTGTTTTTGTTTACCCTATTCGATACATATAATTTGTCATTTCATGTTACAGATGTAAAAATTGTATATATGGAGCCAGTTAATGACCAGCTGGAGACATCAATAGATGCATTTCCAAACTTAGTAACGCTTCATTTAACATTTAGTTCAGCTTTCTTCAGAAAATTGCTTAGGTCTGTATCTCTAGATGCTCCAAAAGCCTGGATGAGATTGAATATTATTAGAAATTCCATAACATGTTTTTGATGAAAAAAACTTTTGAGTGTCATTGTGTTAAAAGAAGAAAGTAATAGCTCAAAGGAAAACTTCTATAAAGCCACTGGATAAACAAAATATGAAACTTGTTCTTTTAGAAGAAAAATAATCACTTGAAAGGAAAAATGGCTCATGAAGTGCTTGTGAAGTGCTGTACACTACATACAGCTATATGGGTACAAAGGTACAGAGAGAGGAAAAAAAAGGTACCTGCTACTGTCAGTAGAGAAACTAATTATCCATTAAGCTGTTGCTGTTTGTACATCTGAAGTGAAAAGGATAGAAAGACCTGTTGCACCCAAGTTTGCTGACTCTGGGTTGCAGTACAAATCACCTTACTACGTAGGGAAGATGGAGGTGAAAACACATATACACGCCCACACACCCACAAACCTGCTTAAAATTCTGAATATACTTAACCTAGTTACATAGTAAAATATAGCATGTTAAAGATGATTGCTGAGTTGCAGCAGCAAAATGTGGTGAATGGCAAATAAAAGAGGAGCGCTCTTTCTCTACCAGAGGAGGTGGTATATACCCAACAGCACCGCCCAGGTGGAGCATCCTTAGCCAGAGAAACAGGGCTGGAGCGATCCTGCTCTCTTGCTTCTGCTTCTGCCCCTGTTCCTGCAGGGGGGAAGTGTGACTGCCTTTTATACCTTCTTGTTATCTCCTTTGTGCTTTCGTGCAGTATGGGATGTTTTACATGCAATGCACACATGTTCTTTGTTGTCTCTGCTGTGTCTAAGCCAGGTTCTGCCAAGCTCTCAGGACTGTTTTGCTTTAGCGAGCAATAATATAGCAGTTGTGATTTCTGCTATTCCCCAAGAACGAATGGTATTACCCTATACTTGTACTGTTAGTTCCTCTGTTATCGACCTCGGCTTGGGGTCTTGGTATAGACCAGGCGAAGGATTGAAAGCTGATAAGCAGGTACTATTTTATAGTAACAGACCTGTTTGTGTTCTTTAAAAGTGTCATTTTTGTTGTCCTTGAGGTGAAAAAAATTTCTGATGAGAGTATTTTCATCCATGAAAGAGATGCAAGAATGAACTAAGAAACACATCTTTCAGAAATCAAGCAACAATTTTAGGTGACTATTATATACTAGACATTGTCATAATAGGTGACTTGTTATATATTTTATATTTGAGGGACAACTTACTAGAAGTGGTGTAGTGCTAGAAACAGGCTTAGCAGCCAAATCAAAATCAACATGTAACCAAGTAAGTTTGGGGTGGAAGAGATTTACTGTTGAGATATCAAAATACCAGGTGTAAATGAGTCATGAACTCCCCAAATCTCAGGACTGAATCACAACTCAGTAAATACTATGTGCCTTCTTCACACAAATAGAACAGTAAGAATCCCTCAGCTTATGAGCCAAAGCAGAACAATTGATAAACTCTGATGAAAGGTTGGTTTCCATAGAGAGATGAAGTAATTCATCAAGATAGCTTTTCCTGACATTTATTACAGAGCACAAGTGGTTTTCTATGTGAAATAATATGTTTCATCAGAGTAGTCAGTTTAGCTGGAAAAATTAGGCAAACTTTTGAACATCTTCAGGTTTAAGATAGGCTTGGCACATTTTAAAGCTAAGCAGAAATTTAAAACATTTGATTAGGGCCTAGATAGACAGGTATTGGTAAGGTCATCTCTGAGAAAAAAGGTGTTTGATGCTTGTGGAGTAGATCATATATTATCAGAGAAAAAGGGCAGGGGGAGCAGGTAAGGAGAGGTAGAGAAGTAAATATGATAAAGTAGTTATCTTCTGAATGGAAGAGAGACACATAATTTCTGTAACAATTTAGTAGAGAGGAAGAAGATAACGGTCCTAAAAGCAATACCACTACTGAGTTTGCTTTTTGTGTATCTGGTAGAATTATGTATCTTAGTTCCCAAGATCACTGAAGAAATACAATTTGTCTGTTTCCTCTGAAGATAAAGTCTTAGAGATCATAAATATAATTATTTTTCTTTTTTAGAAATATTAATCTTTGTTATGTAGCCTTTTACAGAGGTTTTGGAGTGCTCATCCAAATATGAAAAGGACTGTGACGTTGTATATGCTATTTGATAACTGAATATGACTGACACCGTACTTTCTCCAGAAATTATTGCTAAACTTTCACTCTCCAGTACGCACAAAACTTGCGTAGGCTAACACTGATGGACACTGAGAGAAGTCCAGAAACACTGCATCACGGAAGGAGAAGTCCTATTCAATCTCTTGCCACAGGACTTAGAAATGCTTAAAAAACAAGGAAGTTCTCATGAGAACATCCTTTAGGAATTGAGTTGTTTTCTTGCGAGGAAATAATATAATAGCTCAAATGACCGAAAGGGAGAGCATCTCTCCATGGATGGGATTTCCTCTGCTCGGCGCAGCATGCTGGGGGAAAATCCACCTGAGCTCTGTCCAATGCTGTACGAATGCAGGCTGTCCAGCATCTGAAAGGATTTAGTCCCTGTCTATATTCCTCTTCTTATTTCATCTTATTAAAGCAGTTAGCTTATCAAAGCACTTCTTGTCAGGCCTTTCTTATCGAGATCCTGCACTGGCTTACTCTCACATCTCCCCCCAGGTGCAGAACATGGGGTCATTCCTAAATGTGTTTACTAACACCCATTTGCACCTTTCTCTGTCTTCATTGGTCTGCACCTCCATGTTACATCCAAATTTACTATACGCCGTGACCTTTGCATACGTTAGACACAAAATGCTAGATTTGTTTGATCTCCTTGTTACCCCTAAAACCAGTTTTGTGCAACTCCAAACTCACCATTGGGGAGTTAAAACAAAGTTGTAGGTCAAGAGTAGTTCAAAAAGAGCAAGCCAGACAAGCCTCAATCCTGAGACCTTGCAAAGTCACTACGAAGCTTTAAGAAGATTTAATACTGCCTGTAAGTATTTCTAGCAATTTTTCATTAAAAATGAAGACAACTATTACTCTTTCATCAAAGGATTTTTTTTTGACCAGTAGGGCTTATTACGCATAAATATGGTTCTTGTCAGTTGTGAGAATGCCATCATTAACATAATTATCACTTCTAAGCTGACAGGAAATTTGTAATAGCTAAAAGAAATCTGTGGATAGATATCTTAAAGATATCTGGATTTTGTCATCTCAGGTCTGTCAATAGCTCAGATTTCTGACTTGGGTCACTGGCTAAAAATTCGGAAAGAAGAAACCATGGTAGTTGTAGGAAATGGAATAAAATACTTAATAAATTTAGCAAAGCTGGATAAATAACTTGAAGTTGGTGCCACTGGGAGATTATGGGTTACACTGGACAGTAGCTCCTAGTAATGGGCAACATCAGAGAAAGAAATACTAAGCCTGGAATATGCTGTGTGTAAGATTTCAGTTGAATCAGCTGTTAGAGTTTTGGTAGCGAAAAGAGGTTCTTGGTTATCCTTTGAGTTTATAAGTAGTATAGATAGACCATGCTGTACCCAGCTCGGGGTTCTACGTGTATCATCAAACATATGCTAGAGTAGACAGCCTGGGAACTGTCTTAAAAGGGTCCCTTTGGCACCTGCTGAAAAGGAGCCAGACCCTTAAATAACCCGACCTCAGGTGGGACTCAGGTTACCCACACGGATATTCAGGGCTGCATCCTTGCAGTGCTCCAGCACTTCAGGCTGCTCCCATGGCTGAGCTTAAACAGGTTTGGCTGCCAAGCTATGTCTCAGTTTCAGCAGTGCAGTTTGGTCGGTCTAGTAAGATCCTTTCACAACCAAATAACTTAACCTAGAAAACTCTCCATTCTAATCGACAAACCTGTAGCAAATCCAAAAAAGTTCAGATGTTAGTTGCCTGAAAAAATATTTAGAACTCTGCTAAGTTATGGAACTAGCAGAACTGATGTCAGTTAAATTTCTCTTTTTTATGTCAGGTCCTTGCCTAAGAACCTGGCAAATGGCAACCTTTTGCTAGTTTTTATTTCTTTCTTGGATCAGCTCAAGTTCTGTAAAATACAGGTAAGCAGGATGTTTGGGGTTTTTTAGGGTTAAAATATTCCAAAATGAACAATAAAATGAAAGGCACAAGGAAATGTGCAGAACGTGGAATTCATGTGGGCCATTCGTATTTGGTGCAAAATGCTGATTTGAAGCATAGCTAGCTTTACAGGAGAGGAGGTTCTGGAATGGTCTCAAGCCTCCCAAAGCAGTCATGTTTTATTTGGGTGTTTTACAGACCCAAATTAATCCTGAAATCAAGCATGCTGCTTTATGTATCAATCCAAAATATCTGTCTGGTTCTTTCACTATTAGTTCACAAGAGCTATCAGTATTTGGATCAACCTTCTATCTGTAGAAGAGTCATACTAGTCTCAATATATGAATTAAAAATTAAACAGAACTACTTTTACTGAAGTAAACTAAGGTAAAGAACAGACCAAGCCAAGGAAACCAAACTCTGGATGATGTACTGGATTTAATTATTCTTATGAGTAATTTCCTATACAGAAAACAAACAAGCAAGCAAGCAACAAACTCCCAAAACCAGAGAAATTTAAGAAGACTGAAACAATCTTGGGGCTTAATACTGCATGGGTAGATTTTCTCTTCACTTTAAATGTTTAAGGTTTAAAATTTCTGTATAGCGGTTAAAATCTGTACTTCTGCTTTCCTGTTGAATAACACACAAATCCACGTTTTTGGAGTCATGGCACCATCTCCTGGCAAGATGGAGTGTTTGCTCGTAATTGAGAAAACATTGTGAATCAAATAAAAAAAGATATCTAGGTGCTTCCTCTGAACTTTCCATCTCCAGCTCATTTCAATTACCAGAATTCCAAACTGCTTGTTATACATTAATCGGGGGGCAGGTCCATACTATTTACAGTTTTTTACCAAAAGAAAAATTAAAACAGAAACAGAAATATTAATGAATTTTTTAGGAAACTCAGAAAACAGTTGCATTTTGGTTTGTGTGCAGAGAGACGCATCCTCTTACTTGCAGTGTGTACAGTGTTTAGTTAGGCTTGTAATATAATGTTTAAACTTCTAATTGTTTCTGAAATTGTTTCTGACTTATGACAGAAGACAGACTTCTAAGCTGGTAAATTGGTCGATGAGATTTACTTTTTCACTCAGCAATTAATGACCAAAATTTTATAAAACATTCCCAGATAGTCATATTCAAGACTGCATGGCATCTGAGAAGCTCGGTTTTCTTTCTGCAGAAACACACTTATTCAGCAGTACCCTATGGTGGGGAAGGGGAATATATTCCAATTTATAGTTCTATCTATACATAGATATATTCCAAACAGTTCTTTGCCTGAAATCAGTTTGAAACATCAGTAAAGCAGTGTTGAAAAATACGTCTTTAAGCAAGTTGATGTTTCTTTCAGCAATGGATTTTCATTTCTGTCTTTGAGTCTGGTTTGCTAATATTCAAGTAGTGGTACACATAAAATTGCAATTTAAAATGTTTATTGGTACAATTCCTGTAGCTTAAAAATAGGGTGTCTGATTCTGAACTTCACTCACATTACTTTTGGCATAGATGGAGTATAGGAAAGGTGGCAGATGGAGATACAACTTTAAGTTTTAATTCTTCTGGCCCTAATCTGAACAAGAAATAGTGTCTTATTGCACACACCAGCCATTCACTCTCTTCCGGCAAACCCCCAGATGAAAGAACATCCTGTTCTAGGAGAGAAGTCCTCAGACCATTCCTTAACATACTACATTCAAGTATCGTAATAAAAACTATTAAAAATACTTTTTCATTTGACTTGCAAAAATGTGTATGACTATGAGAGCATTAGTAAGTAGTTACTGTTGTAATTTTAATTTTAAGAGGTATGTTTTTCCCATGATTTTCTAAAGCCTCTTGCTAGCCTGCCAAAAATGACACTTTGCACGCAAATGCTTC
>NW_009215989.1:0-4544 GCF_000690835.1 Fulmarus glacialis | reverse complement strand
AAAAAATCGGTGGCAGTCCAGCAGGATTCGTGGTTAGTTTTTGCATCGTTATTTTCAGCTGCACAGCCTGGGACTTCTAAAGGAGACCCCTGCACGCCCCATAAATCTGAAATGTTGTCACACCATCATTGCTGAGCAGCTTGGGCTCTCCACAACACCTCAAGCTTGTAAAAACGAACATCATGAGCTAGCACAGGACCTCAGAAATACATTCAAGAAATTTGTGTATTGATTACATCTTATTTATGTTAAGTCCATACCTCAAAACGCTTGGTCTAAAGAATTTCCTGTTCATTTTAATGAAAAACATGTTTTGAATTTTTAGAGGGTTACATCCACTCACAGACTTTGCTGCTTTCTAAAGTCAAGACTTCCTCAGCACTGACATGCCTAAGAGAATATTTATAAAGACGTGTTTCCACATAAGATTTTATTCAGGCAAAAATATAATTTTACATTTCTGTTTCATTTTTTCCTTAGAACTAAGGTCCAGACTCATCAGATGATAGGGTAGCTTCTCCCCTTGAAGTCTACTGGAAGGTATCTATGTGTATCTAGCCTAAACGCCTGATGTGTAAACCTGAGGGCAATGCTGCTGCCATCTGCTGTTTGCTTTAAAATCAACAGCCTTTAAATGTCAGGGAAAAAAAATCCGATGTGAAGCTTAGAGTTAAACTTCTGAGTTTCACAAATCCTAATAAAAGATGTAAGAATTGCAGCTTACAACTGGTCTTTATTCTAAATAATACGTAAAAATGATTTAACTGTGTCCTTCTAGGTAGTTACATGACTGTTAGTAGCATTTAAAATATGTGGAAATTAATAGAAGTGTCTGCATAACGCAATTTTCCATAAAATGGTTATTAATGTTTATTTTTAGTTTATCATTTTAGAAAAGCTTCTTTTTTTTCTAACTTTATCACCAAATTTTATCACCATAAGATGCAGTCATATCGTCTTCATCTTCAGCTGGTATCTTTTAAACAAAAACAATAGCATGTATTTATAGGGAGTGCTCCAGATTTATGTAGCCCCTGGGTTTTCTTACTGACTCGTTTATTCCTCATTCTCATACCTCTAGTTCTTCATATTCTTTTGAAATTTGAGTCAAGGTTTTCGAAGACTGGCTGAAATGTATCTGATACTGAAAATGTATCACAGATCCAAGACTATCATTAAAAAGTAATGCTAAAATTCAGAACACCAAGGTATCTTGGTAATAATTCATGTCTTTTCTACAAATAAAAATAGCTGTTTTAAATTGTTATTATTGCTGTCCTGGTTAACACAGAATGAAATCAGCAACTACTGTGCAAAACCTGAAGTTTCCATTCTCTCGCTGACTTTTACTCTCATCTATAAACATGTGAAAAGTATATTCTTCATAAATCTATGCTTACAAACTATTGAAGTATTTTTGAAAAGCCCACACTAGGGGGAATCTGCATCTGGTTCCTTGTAAGGGTAACCACTTAACAGTGTGAATACACACAAATAAAACTGGAATGTCGATACAGGCTCCAGCTTATCACTTTTCCAAGCACCTTTCTGAGTGACTAACACTTTCTAAAACATCAAGTAAGTTGAGGTGGACTGAGAGGGATGTGTTTAATGAGCACTTTTTCTCCTAACAAGCAAGATCCCACTTAATTTTTTGTTAAAGCTTAAACTACAACATGAATTTTTTAAGTCAGGGTTAACTTTTGATTCTAACAAACTAAACTTTTAGGAAGATTAGTTTCAACACCACTCTGGATTTTGAGCAATGTTGTGAATGCCATAGCTTCTGCTGTCATCTGAGGTTTAAAATAAGTGCTGTAGCTCACATAACTAGTTCTGGCGGCTGGTGAGGAGATGCGTTATGGGCACTACCCCGTTGGGGTAAGTCCACCAAAGCACTTCCACCAAAGCACTTCAGCCACTGTTACTGGCTTCTGTCTTTAATCATCAAACCTGGGTGTCTGGTCAACAGGCTCTGTATGTTACACATCGAGCTGAACTCCACAGAGGGTGGTTGAGAACAATCTATTTAAACTCCTGGTCCTGTTAGACCTTTAGCTTTAAAGAGTAATAATTTAAATAAGAATGACTGGGAAAGACCCGTCTGGCAAGCCAGGTTTCAGCAAATTTTTGCTTTAGGAGTGTGGAGAATCTTCTCAGACTCATATCAGAGATTTCTGTGCAGCCTGAGCTCACCCCAGCTCCCAGAAAGACATTCAAAACCAGTGATTTCTTGTCCAACCCATGTGTAAGGATCCTGGGTGAGACCTTCGGCTTGGCGGGAGGTCTAGCTGGGCTGCTAGGGCTCAGCGCAGCACAGGGTAAGACCTTCTGAAGTTAGTAAAGAGGAAAACCTGTTTTTGCAGACCTTGATGAGAAACAGGTAGAAAAGAAGAATATGAACCATGATCATTCACATATTAGATGAGTGCCTAGTTGTTGTTGTTGTATGCACAATAATACCAATTCCTCTATCTATCTCAATCCACTGTAGGTGTCTAAGTCCAGAAAAAGGCTTTTAACTTCTACTCTTGATAAGGATAAAGTACCTCCCTCGAGCCTGGAGTTTAGTGCCTGAATCTTTGAAATGTATTAACTGTCCTTTGATAATCAGAGTTACAGTGTTAAGAAAAAGTAATTTTTTTTTTTTAATTGAAAAAAATAAAACACAACTTTTTTTTTTAGGTTTTTAAATAAATTTTTATTTTATAAGTCTGGATATTGATCCATACAGAGCTTGACTGGGCTCTAGGTTTCTCTGTTGTATGCTTGTAGACATAAAGTGTACCATAAACATTAAAACAAAGATCAAATTTCTGTGTAATTTGAAAATGGCCTGAATCCACTAGAGACGTGTAATTACTGACTAGATTTAATTCCAAGGCAAATGGGTCACTGGTACTGACTTTTTTCCTGTCCATAAGCAGAGGCCTCAAGAGCATAAGCGTACTATGACATGGGGGGTCCTAAGGGCATGTATACAAATGTCATCTGCTCACTGAAGCGATGTAGCCCTGAGAGCTGGGCAGAACCTGGCTCAGGCACAGCAGAGACAACAAGGAACATGTACTCATCACATGTAAAACGTGAAAGCACAAAGGAAATAACACGAAAGTATAAAGGGCAATCACAGCCCCTGCAGAAACAGGGGCAGAAGCAGAAGAGAGAGAGCAGGATCTCTCCAGCCCCTCTCCCTTGGGTAAGGATACCGTACCTGAGCAGTGCCGTTGGGTATCTGCAGCAGGTCCTCCACCTCCTCTGGTAGAGAGTGAGTGCTGCTTTTTTATTTGCCATTCGCCACACTTTGCTGCCGCATCTCAGCAGTCATCTCTAATGTGTTATTTTTTACTATGTAACTAGGTTAAGTATATTCAGAATTTTAAGCAGGTGTGTGGGCGTGTATGTGTGTGTTTTCTGCTCCAACCTCCCTACACAGTAAGGTGACTGACAGCACAGTGCTGAATCAGAGCAAACTTGGATGCATGACATCTTAAGAAAAGGTCAGCTGGCACTGCCAAAACTGCTGCTTCTTGGTGATGTTACTTGGTGTTGCTGTAGCAGGAGTGTTTTTAAGAGCTTCAGAAAAAATAAAAAATACTGGTGAATTATTTTCACTTGCTGCATTAGCATCCATCGGCGATATTAAATACGTAGAACTGAAGGCATCAGTTTAAATCTTTCACCTCTTGATGGTCTTTTCCCAAATGTTAATTACTTAAAAAAAAATTATATGGAACATGTTTTGCAGAGACTGTTTGTTTCTTCTATTTGGAACATGCAAAAAGATTTGCCTGTAAAATTTTGTTAAGGTAACTCACTGCTACAAAGAAGCTTTTTTCCCACAGGCATCAAACTTCGTAATATTATTTCACTGCTCCTTCATCAACACTACAATCAAATATTTTTTTCTGTTTCTCTTGGCTCTTTTGTTGACCTACGTATTAACAACTACTTCATTATTTAACTGACGATATTATGTGATTAAACTTTGTCTTTGAGAGCTTATTATAATGATTAATATTGCCCTTTGGAATTCCTATGTAGGCACATTGTTTTACTGTTCCCTCAAACATTTATTCATGGTGTTTATCATACCAAGATGTAAAAACTAAGGTTAACAATAATGATAAACCTAATTTCACCCTCACTGAAACACGGAATCGCCCTCATGGAAACATGGTGGGATGACTCATACAACTTGAGTGCTGCAATGGATGGCTATAAACTCTTCAGAAGGGATAGGCAAGGAAGGAGAGGCGGTGGGGTAGCCCTGTATGTTAGGGAGGGTTTTGATTGTCTAGAGCTTAATGATGGTGACAATAGGGTTGAGTGTTTATGGGTAAGAATCAGGAGGAAGGCCAACAAGACAGGTATCATGCTGGGAGTCTGTTATAGACCACCCAACCAGGATGAAGAGGTAGATGAAATATTCTATAAGCAGCTGGGAGAAGTCTCACAATCACTAGTCCTTGTTCTCGTGGGGGACTTCAACTTACCGGATGTCTGCTGCTAATACAACACAGCAGAGATGGAACAGTCGAGGA
>NW_009215988.1:20174-21417 GCF_000690835.1 Fulmarus glacialis | reverse complement strand
CATCTATGTCATGCCTAGGTCTCACGTTTACCAATCCATCCAATTAATCGCCACCGCCTTTCTTGTCTTTTGATATATATATATACACACAGATATCATTCCCTTAGTCTATGGGCTATCCCTCTAAAATATTGAGTTCATTTAGTCCATAACTTTGGGCTCCATCTGTCATAACAGTCATTCAGGGCAGGAGAGGTGGTGTGTGGTGTTGGATTGTTGCATCCTGAAGCCAGTTCTGATGCCATTATTGCTGCACTCATCTGGTTCTGTCATCCTTGCCCTTTGCTGGGTTTCATCAGAGTTCATTCTTCATTAATCTGGGTGATTTTTACTGCAATACCTTTGATAGCAAACATAGAAGTGATGATACACAATATCATATAGCAATTAACATCATACAATTCAGATCATTAGCTATTTTCACCCAAAATAAATCAGCCCTTCTACTCTGTCTGGGGAATTGTTCACTGGAAACTGGACCGTTGTGAGACAGGTTTTTTCTGGAAACTGGAGCAGCATTTTTCCTGGGAGAACCCCCTTGTGTGATTGTTTTTCCTTGCAACTCATGTACTCGTGCCTCTAGGGTTGAGGTAGGTTTGCCATCCCACTGCCTCATGTTCTCTCTGTGGTCACACAGGTAAAACCACAGGGTTCCCCATGATGTGTACCTTCTATATCCTCTCTTTTTAGCAGAAGAACATTGACTCCTAATGGTTGACATACTGGTCCATACAGGCAGAGAGTAGGACATATACTCTTTGAGTTACTGGACCTTCCGGGACAGTTTCTCCACAGCGAGACAAGGGAGGGGGAGATGATTTCTTCATATTTCCAGAGTTTGTCAACCGCGTCATCCACCGTTGGTACTTCTTCCTCTTTCCAGGAGAGTATTGCCAATGAACTGGCAATGCTGGTGCACCCTGTACCAACTTCCGCCACATGGGTCGCGTGCACTGGACTTCATCTGGATCTTTGGGTACTTGCTCGTTGTCTAGGTCACTATAAGCCACCTCCAGCATGGCAATTCTCTCAGGTACTGGATACCTCTCTCCATAGTGGTCCATTTGCCTGGGCGATATATAACATCTTCCTTGAAGGGATACTTTTCCTTCACACCTGACAGCAGTCGCCTCCAGAGGCTGAGGACCTGTGTCCCTTTTCCAATTGCTTTGTCAATGCCCCCTTCCCTAGCAAGGGATCCCAGCCGTTTGGCTTCCTTCCCCTCTAATTCCAGGCTACTGGC
>NW_009215988.1:0-20162 GCF_000690835.1 Fulmarus glacialis | reverse complement strand
GTAACAATATGCTCGCCTGGACGACGGCTGAAATCTTTCCGCATATCTTGCAACTCATTCAGGGATAGGGATCAGGTGGTTTCTGTCTTGTTTATTTCTTCCTCTTCCTCCTGCCCTCCTTGTGATGGCCCTGCTTTTCCATCTTCTCTTTTTAAATGACCTGACTTTTGCTTCCAAGATTTCTTCCTATGTATATGGGCGACTGATACCAGCGACGGTTGGTCCTCTGGCTCAGCTGTAGTACCTGTTGCAGGGGTTGGAGTAGCCACAGTGCCTGATGTATTGTCATCAGATCCGGAGACCTTCTCTTCCCCTTGAGGGTTCTGAATAGTGTTGAACAGGGCTTTGTAGGCATTGGCCAGGCCCCAGCACATTGCAGTGATTTGTGTCTCTCTGGAATTGCCAGGGTGACAGCATGCTTTCTCCAAATATTTTACTAGTTTTTCAGGGCTTTACACTTGTTCAGGGGTGAAGTTCCAAAACACTGGAGGTGCCCACTGTCCTAGGCACTTGCCCACCCTATCCCACACATCATGCCACTCATAAATATCCAGCTTCAGGGCAGATCTCTGGGTGGTATTCTTAAATAGTTGTGTCATCTTAAACAAGGTCTGAAACACATTCAGGAGACATAGCAATAGGAACATGCTGGTTTGAACATCCCAAGGATATTCAAAATCCTCAAGAGCTATTGTAATCAGCCTGTAGGAGAAGGGGAAGGTGAAGGAAGCTGTCTCCTTGTAAACTGGCTCTCCAAAAAGAGGTAAAATGTGTAATTATTAATAATTTCCGAGAGATAGCTCCGGAAGTATGGGGATGATGGCAGTGCTGAGTACAATCCCATAACCAATACTTTTATCATACCATAAGCGAGTGTTACAGAGTGTAGCAAAGCGATAACCTTAATTCATCTCCCAGAAGTGATAAACCCCACATAAATACTGACAAATAGCAGTATATACAGCCAGTAAGTTGCTACATAACAAAACTCCAAGAACAGATCCGATAACTCTGAGAGCAAATAAACCATCATTGTGACCTGTGACTACTAAACTGATCTAATCGATGCTTATAACAAATTTTTTTAACCTGCTTGGGTCAGAGGTGTCGTTATCTCAACCCTTCATGCCTCACGTTGGGCGCCAAAAAGGACTGTCGTGGTTTAACCCAGCAAGCAGCCAAACACCACACAGCAGCTCGCTCACTCCTCCTCCCTCAGTGGCATGGGGGGAGAATTGGGAAAAAAAAGTGAAATTCATGAATTGAGATAAAAACAGTTTAATAGAACAGAAAAGGAAGGGAAAATAATAACAGTAACAATAATAACAACAATAATAATAATAATGATAGAATATACAAAATGAGTGATGCACAATGCAATTGCTTACCACCTGGCCGCTCTCACTCCTCCTCCCTCAGTGGCATGGGGGGAGAATTGGGAAAAAAAAGTGAAATTCATGAATTGAGATAAAAACAGTTTAATAGAACAGAAAAGGAAGGGAAAATAATAACAGTAACAATAATAACAACAATAATAATAATAATGATAGAATATACAAAATGAGTGATGCACAATGCAATTGCTTACCACCTGGCCGCTGACCCAAGCAGCGATCACTAATTCCAAGACCACGCCTCTTATTTATATACTGAGCATGACGTCTTATGGTATGAATACCCCATTGGCCAGTTGGGCTAGCTGTCCTGTTTACGATCCCTGCCAGCTTCTCGTACACCTGGGAAGCTGAAAAGGCCTTGACTAGTAGACTACTTAGCAACAACTAAAAACATCAGTGTGCTATCAACATTCTTTTCATACTAAATTCCAAAACACAGCACTAGGAAGGAATTTAACTCTATCCCAGCCAAAACTAGGACAAGGACATACACTAAAACAAAGCTTTCTAAAATATACCTACCTACTAACTTCAACAGTGCTACTTTGATAAAGCAATAGAAAACCCCTCCACAATTATTTGAGTAATTTACATTTTCCTAAGAAATCCGATTGTGTTTTCTTGCCTGATTGCTTACACAAACCGAACAAGGGTAAGAGATGACTGATATAGGAGATTCTCCTTTAAAACCCCATTGCAGATCACAAGATAGCTAGAATGAACTGCAATCAGGCTGAAATAGTTAATGTTCTTCAAACAATTTACTTCTTTCTCTGAGAGAATCACACTGCAGGAGAGATTAATTGCCGAGAACCTTGGAGTACTGCCTATTGAAAGAGCCACAAAATAGTGGCTATTTCTGATAATTACCTTGATTTACCTACAAATTAAAGGTCTGTTAAACTGGTGTATGACCACTGTGAAGCTGAAGATCTTTGTGTTACCTCTGCTCTTTGCCTTTCTTTAATGTGGCTTAGGTTAAAAGAGTTTTCACCTTTCAAGAACTAATTGAAGAGTACAGAATTTACATATGTAAATAAATAAATCAAACATATGAAGGAGGAGGAGTGCAGATTTTGAGGTATTTAAGGTGTTCACTTACAAATCATTTGGCTTAGAAATAGTTTGAATGACTCTATCAGCAGTTCCAACAAGCTATACCTGTTTTATTGCAACAGGCTGTAGAAATAATGTATACCCAGAAAACTGTCTCAGATAAGAAAGTACCGTGTGAAAGATGCAAAAACTCTCTAGAGCACACAGAAGGCTCTACTCTTCTGGGTCTTGAACAAGGCACCTGTATGTGCTGGTATGACAACTAGCACAAGCAAACAGTGTTCTTTGAGATGATGTATGAGCACTCAAAATAGAAAGCTGTATCAAGTAATAAAAGCACTAGCCAGTTCCACTATTTTTATATTGATCTCGTTACTGTTATCTAATATACATTAAATTCATCTTATTCGTTTCACAGTTAGACCAGAAAGAAGATACATGTTATTCTTTCTAGATATAATTCTGAATTAAAGCTCCTCTGCAATGTATACTTTAAAACCTTTTAAAATTGGTTACATTTCATTTAAAGGAAATAATTCACATAATTTAATGTATACATTTTACAATAACTTATCTATTTGTACAAATCATGAAACAGTCAGTATAAAAGCCTCCTACCGTCCTTCCAATATATTGGGTGAGTGTTTTTGTCAGTACAGAAGATCCCAAGGGAATATTCATTGCAAGAAATATTCTCAGAAAACTGAAGAATTCACCTCTTATTGAGTTATTTTTCACAATATTTTCTCTAACAAGTGTGGTCTCTGAGGTAATATTCAAAGTGAATTCTGAAGCCAGGTGCCTGTGTACCTCTATGCAAATCCCGAACACATTTAGCATGAAGAATAAAATTCTTCAGATGTATCTAGCAGAATGTAATATCTTTCCCATGGAATTTAAATATATATATATATAAAATATTTTAGATTGCATTATATTACAAATCCATCTCTTGTGGATAGTTGCCCGCCCATTCCACTTTCATTAAAAGCATTGGCTTGTTAAGATAATTGCATGATTATGTGAATTAAAAAATAACAAAACAGAAGTGAATGTGCAGCCAATCACAGCTGCTCTGATTGTGTATGTGTAGCCAATCAGAGATGTAATTATAAACATAGAAAATGAGCAACACTTTTTATAAGACAAAATTACAGTGTGTTCTTTTTTCTTTTTTTTTTTTTTTTTTTTTTTTTAAAAAAAAAATTTTTGCCACAATTTTTGTAACAGAAAATTATTGGCACCAAATAAATGAGTCAGAAAGTAGTTATGCAAATACAGTATTGACCAATTTCTACATTATCTGTTCAATTAAAAACAAAAGACAAAAACAATTCACCATCCTATTTTGGTTGCGTTGAAAAATTAACCCAAGAAGGTAAAGAAACTAGGAAAAAAAAAACCAATGACTTCTGTTTTTACTGAAGTCTAACTTGTGTACCAGTACTCAAAGGATTGCATGTATGTCAGACATTGGCTCCCATTAACACTTGATTAAAATGTACAGTGTCTGGCTCTGTTGATGTAAATAAATGTTTTAATCACTCACAAGGACAGGAAATTTACAGAAAATTATAAGTCCTTCCAGATTTTTCCTTTACTTCACTGCAGATGATAAAGCAGATTCAACTCTTTGCTCTTCCTTTCCTTTATGTTTCCCTCATAAAAACTCTTTCTTTCAAAATAATTTGAAGCACTGCATGGCAATGGGGAAAAACGGAGGGGGCAGAGTAACAATAAAATAAATGCATAAAGCAATAGTGTGCACAGATTGATGGTCTGAATGTGGTTAATTCTTGAACTATAGCTCTTATTCAGCCTAGTCATTGTCACCAGGACAATTTCCTTTGGGCTTTCTGAAGCAATGATTTCAAGGAACAATTAATAGTAGCTTTGCAGATCAGCTAGTAGAAGGAATTCCGTGGGTAAATCACACAGAGAAAAACAGAAACATTTGTGGTACCAGCTGGCAAACTGGGTTAGAGGTTAGTGTTAACGGAAGAGCAGAGATGACAAGGATGATTTCTAAGTACAAGAGAGCATAATAACAATGTGAAAAAACCCGAAGTACAAAAGCATGATATTTTAATTTGCTGCATTTAACAAAATAGTGGAGAAAACCAAAGAAATTATCTAATCCAGTCAGTGGAATTGGCAAGGTACATGATCTTGACAACTGTTAGTTAAATAGGTGTATCATTAAAAAAGAAAGGAACTGATGTGGGTTTTACTGGGCTGGTTGGTGAGTTTAAATACATTTTGCTCAGTGTAAGTTATAAAAGAAAATGCATGAATGTATAATTTTAGAATGCACATCAATTCCATTATCATACATAAAATGTCAGACACTAAATTGGGGATATTTAAAACTGGGTTTATGCATTACAATTTATGTATTTGGTATCATATGACTCACATAGTTATTTCAGAACATATGTTCCTTTATTACAAATCAGCACTCTCCCCTCTCAAAGGCTCAAATGCAAATCATTTCTATACTGCCAGGACCATTTAATATACAGAATAAGCATAGTTTAAATATTTGTGCAATTGAAATTTACATATTTGAAAGATTACGGAGATATTAATTTATATTAGTTTGCTTTTACTTTGGTGTTCTGTAAGTTTATCTTCTTCTTGCTGTCATATGTCAGGGAGTTACATTCTCTGAAGTCAATGGACCTGATCCTAAGCTAATGCTGAAATTCTCATTTAACCAGTGGGATCTGGTTAGAGTCAAATGGGAGCATAATGCAAATTTCTGACAGCAGAATGTGGGCTTTAATTATCTCAAGAATGTTAAGTTTTAGCTCATGTAACACCCCACCCCACTTCCTGGGGTGTATTTTAGTGCACTTAGAAGCATTATGTCACCTTCTTCTAATTCAGGAGCAGTTCTCCCAATTCAAGAGTAAAGTTTTTAGTAACTGTTCAGGTTGTTCCCTGAAAAGGAGACAATAACTCTTGCAGACTGATGTAGTTCTTGACCTCAGGCAGGAGTGCTAAGAGAAACAGTAAGCTGGATCTAGAGAAAAAAACCTGGAGCAGCGGAATTCAGAGGGAGGCCCTTCTAATTACTGACCAGGTGGCCATCTCCAGCCAGAAATTTTTCACTAGAGAGACACCATTTGTGGTTCATGTCCAGCAATCCTCCCAGTGCAGTCTTCTCTGCTGGCAGGGATAAGCAGAAAGGAAGCAGGTCAGGAAAGTAGCTTCTGGGTTCTGGGAAAAGAGGGATTTAGCTTCTGGTAACTAACAGGAGTTAATACATGTCTTGCAGAAGATAGTTCCTATGTGAGGACTCATGTACAAGATGAGACAACTAAAAGACATATGACTGGTGCAAGCCTCTAGGCTACACTCCCATTAATGTCAGGAGAGAAGGTGCTTATTGATTCATAGAAGCATTGGGAATTTTCTCCTTTTCTGTGGAGGAGTAGAGCCCTGGTTCAGGGGCTACTCTAATTTTTCTCTCACATTCTTCCTGTGCAGTTGAGAGCTTGCTGGAGGCACACCTGTTACTAGCTGATAAGGACATTTCAGCCTGGGGTGGCTGCTGACAAGATGTGTAAATCTTATCCTGTATAGTGAAGGTGCATGTAAGAGTTCCCGCCAAAGGATTAGTGGGTGTGCATTTTTCACGTTTTTTTTTTTCTCACACAGTTTAACACAAGTCTCCCATATGATGCTGATGCTTCCAGCATTTAGAGGGACTCATTTACATCTAACATTAATAAGGGCCCTGGTGATGATGTTGGCCACTCAGTGGCTGGACGTTGTGGTGAATATGGCCTCAAACTCGTGAGTGGGCCACCGCATAAATTTGTAGTCTCTGCCAGACATCTGTGAATGTACGGAAGAAATCCTCAGGGTAGAAATGCTGGCCTTAGTCCACTTGGAATGACTTTTTAAATAAAAGCAGCACATATGAGAAAGAGGAGGTTATTCTGCTTTCTTTGTAATTGTTATGGGTTCAGGGCTGGAATGCTTGCAGTGCACAAAGTGATTGAAAAGCTGTTTGTTTTCAAGGGAAGATAACCACAGTCCATAATGCAGCATTATTAAATAGTTATGAAACACATTTTATCCTTAACCGTAGGAATTATCTATTCAGTCTATAATAGGCCTTTCTGCAAAGCAGCTCACTTGCATGCCTCGAGTTTGTCTGCTGTACCCCCAACATACCTTTATATCTACCATAAGTGTATAGGAATTTCTTCACTTGCCTGTAATTTTAGGATCATTAAAACTACTGTAAAACAAGTTGACAATAGTGGTCACTTCAGTTACTCAGTGAAAGATTTAAAAAAATAATTAATGGAAGGAGATGAACAAGTACTTTAAACAAAAACAAACAGAAAGACTATGAAGAATGTGTGCATCACTTGAGAAGTATACTGCTGGATTATGAAAAAAAGGAACTGTGGGTTATATGCATATTTACGTAGAATCATAGAATCATAGAATGATTTGGGTTGGAAGGGACCATCTGGTTCCAACCTCCTTGCCATGGTCAGGGACAGCTTCCACTAGACCAGTGCTCAAAGCCCCATACAACCTGGCCTTGAACACTTGCAAGGATCGGGCATCCACAACTTTGGGCACTCTGTTCCAGTGCTTCACCACCCTCATAGTGAAGAATTTCTTCCTAATATCTAATCTAAATGTACCCTCCTTCAGTTTAAATGTTGTTTACATGCATATATTGGGATGTTTTGAGTTAAGTTACACAAAGTTAGATGAAATAAATCAGTTATGGAAAAAATTAGCCCAACAAAAGCACTCTTTGACCAGCAAAAGTTGCTGTAGTATTTTGTGGGTTCCAGGTAAGGAAGGAATGCTCATGCAATTAAATCCTCTGGGGAAACACGAGGGAAAGAAGTTTTCCAAAAGAAAGCCCATTAGATAAACATATAAGACCCAACAGGCAGGCTTGTGGGTCACAGAGGAAAAATGATTAAATGTGGATAGTGAAGCACCTATGAGTATAAAAGACAGAGCAGCCAATCCAAGACAACAGTACCAGAGAGAGGTTTCAAATTGGTTTTAATTCTAGTGGAGACAGAAAGACATAAGAAGTCCTAGAGAATATCCAAATTACTTTAGTTCCCACTGTGATTTGAAAGAACAAGTTTCAAGGCCCTTCATCAGCTCAGGCACTTGAATATTCCCCCACTCTCACAGCAAATAGTTTTACTATCTGACTAGTCCAGAACCTCACTGTCTTCTGTGTCTGGAAATTCCTTCAGCAAAGTTTTCATCAAAAACAGAATAAATGTTCATGGAAAAGTCATCTGGCTGTTGTTTATACTTTTTACTTCTGCACTGCTGAAGATGATAGTTTCCTGAATAATCATATATATATTTCTGCAGTGTTGATGTTAAAGCTTTGAAAAGCGTTCTTGGGTTTAGACTCTTCTGCCTGTCTTACAAGCTTTTTAAAGGGAAAAAAGAGAAAGGTTGTGATGTTCACTTATTTGAAGGAAACACAAAAGTAAAAAAATGTTCAGAAATTTACATTAATGTATGCTACTATATTTATATGTTAATATGCTTTCCCCATGGAAATGACAGACTCACAATAAGGGACAATCTTATTTATAGGGCCCTGAATCCAGGATCTAAATCCAGGGGACAGATCTTGATAAGAAGAAAGCAGTTTATAAAGAGCTTTCAATCTCAGTTCTGCTGAGATGGTAAATGCTGATATGGCATGCATAAAGTAGGTATGTCAAGCATCACTGCCCACAGAACTCACTTAAAAAGATATAATGTATCAGATATTAATAAGTTAAATAAGTTTTTCATTCATTCTCTGTTGGTTTTTTTGTTTGTTTGGTTTTTATTTTTCTACAAGTCTATTGTAGATAGATGGCAGTAAATGGAGTAAACAATATTTTTTAAAAAATTTTTTCAGGGCCCAGCTCAGTACTGAGAAAAATATAAAATACGCTAAATTTAGAATAACGATTCTTAGTTGTGTCAGAGTAGCTTTTATAATTACTAGAGAGCATGGGGTCTTTGGCAGCAAGGAAAATAAATCCTGCATAAAAAGCCAATAGTGACAAAACACTATTTTGGTCTGATTAAGCAGGTATCTCCACAGCTGTAGCACTGGAAGGGGATAGGGAAGAAGATGGAAAGCTCTGGATAAACTTCTTTTTCCTGTAATTTTGCCCAATCTCTTGTAGGACTTTGAAACTCTATTCTAAATGCAGGTTCTGTGCCATCAGAAATTAGACATCTTTCAGTCTTTTGAGCAGCTGAAGTGCACTTTCAATGCTAGTGAATGAAAAAAGGCAAAATTTCCTTATCTGCAAATCAATTTAAAGAAGCTTAGGTATAGGATAAAACGTACATGAGAAATGTATAAAACTAGGTTAGACTTTCACCACCTGCTTACTAATACTTAAAAAAAGATTCACAGTTTAGAAAATTTCTAACAGTTTTACAATGCATTGTCGTATTTTCCTCCAGTAAAAGCAGAAATGTTTTTAGAAAAAATAGACACATTTTCACATAATTATTCTGATTTTGTAGGGTTTTCTGGCATCTTTTTCAAAAACATTAATTGATGGTTTCCTGATTCTGAAATGTGATACATATTGCTATGTATCTTATATTCTTTACAGTGATAAAGATCTTATATTCATTATAGTGATAAATTTAAAAACAAAACTCAAGAAATCAGTCTTTAGGCAACAGGAAATATAAATAAAGGAGTCAAAATGTAAATTAAGCACAGTATTTATTTGATAAGAAATGGAATTAAATTGTTGTTAAAAGAACTTGTTAGTTTTCGTTGAGGAAGTAGGTTATATATCATGTCTCTTGTTGAAAAGCTTACCCTGAGATGAGAATCCCAATTCTACAAGCCTTTAGTTTTCAATTTTATTACTTGCGTTCTCCTCTCTATTGGGTTAAAAAAAAATTAGCACTGGAGAAACTGAGAACAGCTGGATGCAAAGTGAATAAATGGGCTATCTAAACCTTTGAGGAAAGAAGTATGGTTTACACCTAATCATTATACAAGTTTGACTGACAAAGTAGCGTTCAGGAGGTGATAACTTTCTGCTTTTGCACATTACCCTCTGTCCCAGAACTGGCCTCTGCACTGAGCAAAGTTCCTCCCCTTCTGACTGTTCTGGTTGCTCCGAAACTTGTGCGAAAAAGATGAGCACCTTGTTGCTGTGCAAATCTCTGATAATGGCACTGGTGGTTAGTGCCACCTAGATAAGTACTGCATGATGTACTACACTGATTTGTAAAGGGACTAAAGGGGTACCATGCCTTAAGAGAATCATATAGACAGCTTGCTACTATGGCAATGTAATGAAGTTCCCAATCTCAGGAAAAAGAAAATAAAAAAAGATTGCAATGTCAGCAGTGAAGTAGACATCAGTTTTACAGGCCTATGTGGAACCAATGACTTGAAATTGATTCCTGACAAACATTGTGTTCCACAGAATTCATAAATTTATTTCAATAGATTATCTACAATTTCAGACCTTTGCTTATATACATTCACTTCTTTTTTTTTTTTTTTGCTATTCATCAACCATTAGAGATCTTTCAATCTATGTGTGTCAAGGATCTAAGAAATTAATTGAAAGTGCAGATGAATCTAAGTTTTTCTTTTCTTGAAATCACTATGTTAAATTAAATAGAGAAAACTCTACATAAAAAACAGTATAGCTAGTCCAAGTCTGAATGAAATATTGCCTCACATCTAAACAGCAAAATAGATTTGGAGCAGCACTGATATCTAGAATTTTTGTACTGTACATGAATTAAAATTAAATGAACTTTTCAAGCAAAGTTTAGAGGAAAAATGAAAATACGCACAATGCTAGTTGGATAGCTTGAATATTGCTTTATAAATGAAATTGATTGTTCCTACTTCTCTTAGATATTCTTAGATATTCTTCCTCCTCCTCTACTGCCTTACCTCTTCATTACTGACTTTCTTAATGTATTCAACTTCAAAGAACTTTTGTGACACTAAATCGATGTTTGTGTACAATTTCTACTGTTCCTTTTTTTCCTGTGGAAAAATATTTCAGAAATTGGTGTAAATTCTCTTGTTTGGGGAATGTGGTCAACATTTGTTACTCTCAGAAATGTTGTGTAGATTAGCATCAGAAAGTTCTGTCCAACTCAGACCCAGAGTATTTTGTTCTGGACATTCTCCTATAACATTGGATTTACACCTCATACTTTTGAGTCAGCTGTTGTATTTCAGCACTGATACCTTTCAAAGAGTTTCTGAAGGATGTTATATTTACATTTTGGAAGGATGTGGAAAACACATCTGAATTTTTTGGGTTAATTGCTTCTATTAGAATTCACTTCTACGTAAGAATATGAATATTATCTTTCATTCCCTATTAGATTACAGTTTGGCAGCATACATTATACTTTGTTAAACTTGAGAAGTGCTACTTTACATTTTCTGTATGTTCTGATTTACAGGTGTATCCATTTCAGTGGGTGGTAGGAAAGAACTGTACAGTATAATATGTCATTAAGAAAATAATCCAGGGTCTCATGGTTCTTTAACAAGCATTGTATAAGGATTATAATATGATGAATAAAATTAATAATGTGAAGGCCAGCCAATCCAGAGTCCCTACACCTCATATATTAAATATTCTATTACTTCTCTTGGACAATGTAAGAAAGGAAAATATAAACCCATTGAAGAAAATGTCTGATATCCTTATATTAACATGAGCAATAATTTGCATAATAGGAAAATATAGTTAAGAATCAAGTTGATTACCTGATAAGGCAAATGTCCCCCAATATTTTATCTAAGAAATGTTGCAAGTACTTATTTGTCCACAGTGAGATACGATGGAGTGAACGTGAGCTTGCATCTACCTCCTTTAAGTTTAGACATGTAATTGAGGTGTATAAATTAACAGTGCAATTACCATAGCTCCTTTCTAAAATTACTTGAAAGGATTAGACTTCTCTACAAAGCAAGAAGGATTTCGGGTATCCTGTATCCTGCAAGGGAGAATGGAGTGATAATCCCCTTCATGCAGCTATTTCAGCCATGTACCTAAACATAGATGGGAGAAAATCTGGATATTCAACTGTGGAAAAATCTGTAAAATCTTCCCCAAATCTATTATTTTATTTGCCTATGTCAGCAGATTGTCAGCTTCAATAACTAGAGGTGAAAATATGCAATTTAAAAATTTAAACACGGACGTCTACTGAGGTCAGGAAAGTTTAGGTCCATAACAAATGCCATATTGACCACATGGCACTCATGAGTGGAACAGAAGATTTCACTTCCATAGGCAAAGAAAAAAAGATGCTAGGAAATGTTCAAATTATAACAGAAATGAAAATACAAAAGTTGTTTCTAAAATGGAAAGAAGACAAATGAAAAGCAGTATAGTAATGAAAAAAACACAGTAAATATTGCATATGTATCATATTTATTTTAGCAGCATCATATTTAGTTACATGTGCCAGCTCTTTTTTAGGAATATTTCAGCCTTAATTAAGAAAAATGTCTTTTTCTTACCTTGAAAGAACACATTGTTGTTTTACCAGTTTAATCATCTTTGAAATTATAAGAATTTAAATTACAGGAAATGAAACTTTAAGAGCTCACGCTAGATCAAATCACCAAATAGTCCGAGATTTGAAGAATCCTGCTCTCTCACCCATGCAGTTCACCCATCTTGATAACCTTATGTAAGAAGCGGTAGTAAGGCAATTTTGATTTGCAGAAAAAGAACTTTTATTTCTAGATTACTGTCTATAAATGAAATGTGGTAGCCATTAATTGGAAATGTACAGGCTTGGGAATGCCAGCATATTGGGATAAAACATGAGTAATTACTTACTTTTGCTGTAGGTGAGAGGTAAACATTTTCAAATGTAAGCTGAAATGTCTGTCTTTTTTCCTGACTTTAGAAAAGTTAAAAATTATCCTGCAGATTTAAGTGTCACATGTATTTTTATGTTAGACATAGTTTTACTTATAATGTGTAAATAAATTAAAAGAAGCACAAGAAGTGAATATACAGAGATTAACCAGATTAATGTGTAATTGGGATTTGCTAGAATTTATATTAAGTCTGATATACAGCTATTTTTCCAGAACACTCATAGCATAATAGCTGAAACTATTGGACTGAATAAGCATAGATGTGGAAAATGTAATGCCTTAAATATAGACCCAAAGGAAAAATCTACTGTGGTCTGAACCACAGCTTTTTGCCTCATTTGAGGAATAAATGACACATACATTATGAGAGGTTATTCTGAACTATTATATTACACATATTGATTAAGTGGTCATTTTCTGTTTTAAACTGATGCTAGCTTGCCCATATCTTACTCAGCCTAAAATTGTCATCATCTTTCTCAGTTGTCTTTGTAAATGAACAACAGGTAGCAGTGTATTATAGAAAATGATTAATGAATTGAAAGCACATACAAATGAACTAATAGGCCCTTTTTTTTTTTTTTATTTGCAGAGCAAAATATGATGGTTTTTTATATGAAAACCCTTCTGCTTCAAAATAATTACCATAGGACCCCAGAAAGCTAGGCATATCAGAAACATATTGGAAGACAGTCAGCTGGGATTTTTTCAATTAAATAATCACAATATAGCACTTTTGACAGGAAAGTTTTTTCAAAGCAGAATTTTTGGTAGAATCCAAATAATAGAAAGTTACTCCAAAATAACCAGTAGCCAGCACAACAGATGTGAGACAAATGGAAGAGCAGGGGCTTGGTCATATGCAGCTCAGTTCCCTTGCCAGTAGCTACAGAATAGTCTCTCTCTTTCTGTCAGAATTACAATATTTTAATCAGATAAAATCTGTTTAATCATCTATTAAAAGGAATAGCTCCAAAGGAAAAAAAAGAAAAAGAAAAAGGTGAAATCCTGTTATGTTCGTGGGGGGCAAGGTAACTACTAGAGATGATATATTCACAAAATCAAGTCTCTGAACTAAAACCAAGAAGCGAAAATGTTACTCCTAGAGTATTAACAATCCTTTGATATCATCTGTGAAAGCTTCTAAAACTTTTCTGATCTGTTCATGCAAAAGCTTTTGAATCTTCTGTAAATTTTATAGGGCTTTCTGTTTTCTACCCAGGTCTAGATAAAAATATGCGATAATTTATACATTCCCATGCAACAACCATGAAACCTAACGAAGTCCCTTTTCAATGAATTAAAGCTCGCTAGGTGAGGTTGTCAGCCAGAACATACACATGTGGTGTCTGGGCTGATAAATACAGCAAAACCCATTCATTTTATTGGTGGCTATTCCCAGTTTGAAATTTTGCTTCAAGTAGGTGCAACAACATGTGGAAAATGGAAGCAAGGGGTAGAGATTCCTGAGAGGAATTTGGGTTCCTGAGCAAGGGTGCGGGCAAACAGACGTGTGTGTGCAGAGCTCTGATGGAGCAGCACATAGGCACTTCTGGCTGCAGCAGTGGTCTGTCAATAGGAGATAGCTAGCACATGTGCAAAGAGTTAGTGAGCAATGATCTGCAAGCTTCTGATGCAGGACCAACAAAACTAGGTATTATTGTGTTCTGCAAATGTCTTCTGATATGCAGCTTTTTACATTTCCTTATTTCCACATGCTTCAGTGGGTGCTACCACTTACCTGGACCTAAATGGAAAAATCTGTATTGCTGCTCCACTACGAATAGGAACAGATAAATAGCCACAAAATTACATAAGTTTTCAGTGCAGTTTATGAGGTGTATAAATATACATATACATGCATACATATATATACTATATTAATATAGTTATATTAATCATTCAGATTCTGCTGCCAAAATAGTTTTCTTCTACTGCTCTTGCCCGAAAGAGATGGGGGCTGCTCAAGAAACAATCCTTCATGCCTAACAAACTGCATGTGCTTAGGTTTAAGCATAAAATAGTAGGCTTCTAGTACTTATGTGTCTTGCTGCATAAAGATAAAAAAAACCAGAGTTTATTCTCTTGTTAGATGATGCTAAACCCTATTCTATGAAGCTATATAGGAGCCCAGAAATACTCAGACAAAGCCTGGGGAGTTCACTGCATGTTAAATGCTTGTCTCATTGGTGATGGGAAATAAGGAGTTCTAGAAAAGCAATTGTCACCCACCGTGGAGAACAGTTGTAGAGGAAGAGCTCTCTGGCAGCTCAGAGATTAATAACGACAATGCAGCTTGTGGACATGTTGAGCAGAGTCCCATAGTCTTCTGGGAGAGGAGTTAAAAAATCCCAGGTGGATATATGTTAAGTAAAAACAATTTTTTTTTTTTGTCTTAGAATTTTTCTTAATTGTCTAGATTACTACAGTGCTTAATTGCAGTGGGACAGGAGCAAATGCTTTTGAGGGTCATTCATGGTGGGTGTGGGAAGAGCATTTTTTGTTTGAACCAGTGTGGGGGGTTAACTTTGGCTGGCTGCCAGGTACCCATCAAGCTGCTCTCTCACTCCTCCTCCTCAGCAAGACAAGGGGAGAAAATAAGTTGAAAAAGCTGTGGGTCAAGATAAGGACAGGGAGATCGTTTACCAATTACTATCATGGGCAAAACAGACTTGATCTGGGGAAGATTAATTTAATTTATTGCCAATTAATAATGGAGTAGGATAGTGAGAAATAAAAACAAAAATAAAAACACCTTTCCCCTACCCCTCCCTTCTTCCCAGGCTCAGATTCACTCCTGACTCTTCTACCTCCTCCCCCATGAGTGGTGCAGGGGGATGAGGAATGAGGGTTGTGGTCAGTCCATAAAACTTCACCTCTGCTGCCCCTTCCACCCCACACTCTTCCCCTGCTCCAGCACGGGATCCCTCTCACAGGATACAATCCTTCACAAACTGCTCCAGCATGGGGTACCTCACATGGGTTACAATCCTTCAAGAATTGCTCCAGTGTAGGTCCTTTCCATAGGGTACAGTCCTTCAGGAACAGACTGTTCCAGCATAGGTCCCCTGTGGGCCACAGTTCCTGCCAGAAAACCTGTTCCTGCATGGGATCCCCTCCACAGTTCACAGCTCCTGTAAGGACCCTGCTCTGCCTTGGGCTCTCCATGGGCTGCAGCTTCCTTTAAGGCATATCCACCTGCTCTGGCATGGGTTCCTCCATGGGCTGCAGTGTGAATATCTACTCCAACATGGTCCTCCATGGGCTGCAGGGGGACAACCTGCTTCACCATCGTCTTCTCCAAAGAATCTCTGCTCTGGCACTTGGAGCAGTTCTTCCCTCTCCTTCTTCTCTGACCTTGACATCTGCAGGGTTGTTTATCACACATTTTTCTCACTCCTCTCTCATAGCTGCTGTGCAGCAATTTTTATCCTTTCTTAAATATGTTATCACAGAGGCACCACGAGTATCACTGATGGGCTCAGCTTTGGGCAGTGTTGGGACCCATCTTGGAGCTTGCTGGAACTGGCTCTGTCTGACATTGGGAGAACTCCTGGTGTATTCTCACACAAGCCATGCCCTGCAGCCCCCCTGCTACCAAAACCCTGCCACAATAACAACGCAACCAGGAAGGATTATTTTCATACAAAAACCGTTTTCAGCATTAGTTTAATTTGTTTGCAAAATTATTTTTGAAAAAACAATTTTGCAGAGTAGGGTTTTAGGCACTACACTTATGCAGGATATGCTCAATTTCACTCTGTAGGAATTTTGCCATTGAACCCAATGAGTGCAAGAACTAGTCCAATATCTATTTGGAGCATAAACTTTTGGGTTTTTGAAATTAATTCCCACAAAAGATTATGTGCATACATTTGCAACTGCACTTTTAAGGTAAACAGTTTCTCTTTACAAGTAGCTGCTTTACAGTTAATATTAGGAATACTCAGGATGATCACATAATGCATATTGATTTATTAGTGATGCAGGTAGTAATAGTATTTTATATGGCAAATATAAAATGAGCTATATTATTTTAACATTCCTCAACTACCACCCACATAACATCTACTCAAACTCAAATATTCTTAGTTGAAACCTCAAAAACAGAAAGGTTACCTTCTTATTTTTTCAGTTTTATACTGTTTTACAATTCTCTATCATGTTTAAAATGTTTAACTATAAAAAGAAGAAATAAAATATTACATTGGAAGAACATAATCAGCTTGAAAATTTAATGATTTGGAATTACTGTGCATGCTTCAAAGGATAATAGTCCTTAAACGAGTCTGCCTAATCTTTCTTGTCAAACCGTTAAAGATGGAAACCATTGGTTTACATATTCAAGTGATTATGAAAGAGATCAAAACTCAAGCCTATTCCCTAATGGAAAACACTAAGTTAAATTCCTTTTGGCTGACATCCCATCTTGATCTCAGTGGAAGGCCTTGAAAACAAAAGCAATTTTAAAGAACAGGAGCAACTTAAAGAGCAACAATCCACAGCCTTCTATTTTGAGAAACATCAAATTTTCATTGTATTCATTCTTATTTATATTAAAATTGAACTATAATGCAAAAAATACACTACAATAGAAGATGAATTATTTTTTTTAAAGCAGCTAGTGAGTCTTTTTATTAGACCCCTTTTTACATAATCTAGTAGAGGATTAGAAAAAGTAAATCTCTCAGAAATAATAACGTAGGCAAATGTGGAGAAGGAAATAAATAGAGAATAAAGCAAGGGCTTGTGTTCCACAATACTGTTTTTACATTGCAGAGATCAGGACACTGAAAAGAACCGGAGAAGCTACTGACTTCATTTGGGCTGATCATGTGTCTAATACTGAGAATGAGCTTGTTCTGTACTTTACTAAATCGAACCTGGAGTATTTTTGTTATAGGATGTACCTTATAGTAAAAATATTATTTGCAATTATCTTTTTATTGTAGTAATAAAAGTGATATGAAAATATACTATAGATATACTTAGTGTCTCCCCTTCTATTTTTCTTTTCTCTTTCAAAATCATTTACTCACCACACTACTAGGGAGAAGTTATATTTGTGAAAGCTGGTGGTTTGGTTTAACTTGGTATAAACTCTAAATTCTGAAACACTTGGTTTAAAGAAGCTGGCTTGCATTTTAGTTTAGAAGATGTAAGATAAAACAAAGGAGGAGGTGCAAAACAGCAGCTCGAGGTGTGGATTTTTCTCAATCTTCTCTTGAAAGTCTACTCTGCAGATCTGCAATGTCAAATGACATTCCTCTGCCCCATATCCCTGAGCTTTGTGGTCTGTGTTCCTGCAGATGTGCCAGAATTTATGTCTTGGTAGGAGCTGAGGAGCCAGACACTTCTGAAATATCACAAGCACCTCACTGTCAACATTTCTGAACTTCCCAATATCCTTAAAACTTGACCCTGTAAATGTTTGAGAGATAGAACCAACGAGTCTTTTACACAAACATTGCTCAGAAGGGCTAGTTTCACTGTCAGTGTAGATTAATTATCGACTCCGTCAGTTGAAAAGGGAAAAGCTGTCGATGTCATCTACATGGACTTGTGTAAGGCCTTTCTTACCATCCCTCACAACATTCTTACCACTAAATTGGAGAAATATGGGTTTGATGGATGGACTGTTAAATGGATAAGGAATTGGCTGGATGGCTGTGTCCAAAGAGTTACAGCCAATGGCTCAATGTCCAAGTGGAAACCAGTAATGAGTGGTGTCTGTATTGGGACACCAATTGAGTATTTAATATCTTATCAACAACATAGAAAGTGGGATTGAGTGCACCCTCAGCAAGTTTGCAGATGACACCAAGCTGCGTGGTGCAGTTGATTCACTAGATGGAAGGGATGCCATCCAGAGGGACCTTGGCAGGCTTGAGGAGTGGACCCGTGCAAACCTCATGAAGTTCAACAAGACCAAGGCCCTGCACCTGGGTTAGGGCAATCCCCAGTATCAAGGCAGACTGAAGGATGAATGGATTGAAAGCAGCCTGTGGAGAAGGACTTGGGAATACTAGTGGTTGAAAAACTGGACATGAGTTGGCAATGTGCACGCTGGCAATGTGTGCTTGCAGGACAGAAAGCCAATTATATCCTGGGCTGCATAAAAAGAAGCATGGACAGCAGATTGAGGGAAATGATTCTCCCCCTCTACTCCACTCTAGTGACATCCCATCTGGAGTTCTTTCTATATATAAAAGGCGTTTATAAGAAAAATGGTGAGGGAGTTTTTACCAAGGCCTCTAGTGTCAGGACAAGGGGCAGTAGTTTTAAACTGAAAAGATGTCCCTGTCTACGTCAGGGTGGTTGGACTAGATGATCTTTGAAGGTCCTTTCCAACCTGAACCATTCTATGATTCTATGATTCTATGATTCTATGATTAATTACTTGCTGTGCATACAATCAGAGTTTTCAGCTGTGGTAGCATGTGCAATTAAGATAGAGAGGGAAAGCACAATGAACATTTTAATACAGCATTGGTTTAGATTTATCACCACCCTACCCACCCTGCTGGACCTAATTTCAGGAAGGGGAAGAAAAGATAAGAGCAGTATTGTGCAAAAATACTTGCTGTGTTTCTTAACACTTCACATCTCAAATGGCTAAAAGCGAGTATTTTCATCTATGGGATGACCTTGTTAAATTTAATGAGGTTGCACCAATGTAAATAAAAGCCAAATCTGAACCAATATTGTAAGATCAATTTAAAATAAAAGGCTCAAAGAATATGTTGTTTTATCATGAGACTGCCTGTATGTTCTTGCTTAGGAAAGAAATTTTTTCTGACGTGTGTTAGGTAGACTGAGGCATTTTTATCTAAGTCCCACAGAGAATTCTAATGAGGCATTCCGCACGCATAGGGCCTGATTTTTATTTGTGCATCATCCCTGTTAATAACAGCATCTAATTAAGACATCCATTAAAAGTCCATAATGTTAATTTAATGGAAAAATTCCAATAGAACACCATTAGGCTCTCCCTGTTAGTTTAACATTACACAACTTTAACAAATGCCTTAATTAGATGTTGTTACTGAAAAGAATACTATACAACTAAAATTGGCCATTATTTAAAGTGGAGAGTAGTGTTCCTGAGTGCTAGTGCTTCAATTGTCATGAATTATAGATGTCTGGGATATTTGTAAAGTTTCTGTGATTGGTTGTCATATAGCTTGGCTGGCAAACAGGATTCATTTCTGGGTGAAGAGAAACAAATGTGTTCTTAGAAAATAAATTTAACGTGTATGAGGGTATGTTTACTTGAAGAAATCAGTTTTTAGTTCTCTGGGAAAAAATAAGATTTATTTATTAATAAAGTTGCCTACACCTGATGTTACATTTAGGCAGTTTTTACATTACTGTACAGCTCTGAGCTACCAAAATATATTAGTGTATTAAGGTATTGTTTATGCCGGTATTGAGATCAGGCATTTTTAATACCTGAAGATGGTTCAATATGGCCAGATATGCTGGTAGGAGTGGAACAGTGAAAATTTTTCTTTTTCTATTTTAATTTGAATTTTCTTTATTCAATTACTGAAACAAACAGAATGTTGTAATTGGGTAAACACCAACATGTTATGAGGAAGTAGGAATATAGAATGACATAAGAAGAAAATAATTTTTTTTAAAAAGAAAAATATTGCAAAACAACTGTAACATAATAATAAAAATTAAGGAGAAACACAGGAAGGGGAGGGGAGGGGAAGGGTGGAAAGGGAAGGGAAGAGATGGGAGGAGAGTGGAAGGGAGGGAGGAGAGGGGAGGAGAGGGGAAGGGAAGGGAAG
>NW_009215987.1:2948-11817 GCF_000690835.1 Fulmarus glacialis | reverse complement strand
ATGATTCTATGATTCTATGATTCTAGCTGTCCTCATTTTTTGACTGATGAGGGTTAAGTGTCCCAAAATAGATTTAAGTCCTTTGTTAGGTTTTTGGCTGTGAATAGGTGCTTTAGGTTTAAAAATGTGCTTTTAAAATCTCATTACAGAGCTGATCAAAATGTATCCAGGGACCTGATCACTTTCCTTTAAACGTGGTAGGCATGACCAGTACAGCAGCCAAAAGCTGCTCATACACGCCTCAATAACAGTGTGCTGAGTTGCAGGATGTGATGATTATCAAGATGAAAAAATATAATTTTGGAGATGAATTTTTTCCCATTTGTTTTTTTGGCCATGGCTGAATGATTCCGATGGCCTTAAAGTATAAGAAAGAGAAATACTGTGTACTTCAAACAAAACTGGCAGAATGGTTTTGATATTGTAAGAATACGTAAAATTTCTGTAGGTACCTAGAACTTGAATACATAGGAAATGTTGAATAAAAATCAAAAGAGCAATCACTGGAGCATAATAGTAATGAACAGCAAGTGTAGGAATTGTGGGGTAGCAGTTACTTTCCATTCCCTAAAACCCCGTTGTTTTGGGTTTTTAATCTCTTGCTTTGGGCCTCTCTGTTTTACTTTGATGTGTCTGTTGCAATATATTGCTGCATTTTTGTCATTTTCATGGTCGATACATACATGAGAATTAGCAGTATACAGAAGACCATTGGCTGTCTTGGAAAAACTGGACAGATAAACTTGTGGAGCAAGGCTTGTGTTAAAAATAGGTTTTCCTTCAACTTTTCTATCTTAAGTATATACTCACAGAGTTTTGGAAAAAAAAAGTAGTAGAATGAAGAGTAAACGAGTTTTCTTATTTTCAATGCTAATTCTGCTCAAACAAAAAGAATGGCAATGGCAGGCCATGGTTTGGATGCTAAAAAAGAATCCTTTGAGTTTTAAAATTCTAGAGAATAGCTGAAAATCAGTTTTCTTTACAGAACTGCCTAACTCATTGTTGATTTGGATTACTCTATATATCAGGGGTCCCACTTTCTGGTGGTATTTGATTGCCAACTTCTACCACTTTTCCTTTTGTATGTCTGTTCTGTGAAATTATTTTATGTCCGTATGTCTCCATAGAAATCTGTTTCTGCATCTGTTTCTTGTACAATTGACATATCTAGACTAATGAAGAATTGTTGTTTATCAGCTCTGAAAGCATTATTGCTCTGTGCGAAAAATAGCGAAAAGTATTTTTTAATGCTTTTTTGCATGTCTTTATGACTGCGTG
Source organism: Fulmarus glacialis (assembly GCF_000690835.1). Classification (NCBI taxonomy): domain Eukaryota; kingdom Metazoa; phylum Chordata; class Aves; order Procellariiformes; family Procellariidae; genus Fulmarus; species Fulmarus glacialis. The sequence goes on along the minus strand of NW_009215987.1, from coordinate 10,539 downwards.
TGGAACAGATGTGTTTTCAACTAGTGCATCTTATTTGGTCAGAAATTCAGCAAATGCAAGTGTTCATGTCCTTGCTCTTCACCAGGTGACTTGAGCTCTGTGTACAACATAGAGGTATTGGTTACTTCTTATTACTTATCAACAGCTTTAAGATATTAGTACCAGGTTACTGGTCTTGAAAGAAGATTACACTGTTGCAGCTAAGGATTGGTAATAGGTAACTTGAATATTCCTAGTATATGTGCTCCTAAAAGAAACAGTTAAGGGCATGTGCTTTATTTGCATCTTTCTTCATGTTCTCCTTTTTTTGCTACCTCATTCCATAAACGTTCTCTGAGCTTCCCTGACACGCTCTCCTCTCCTGCTTCTCCTTCTAGCCCCATTCCAGCACATCAGAACTTTCTTTTTTGATGGTCATGTGGTAGATACCATTTCCCATCTGTGGAGGCTCTTTATCCAAGTGGTCTAATTTCCACTTGCAAAGATTTTTGTTGTGACAGTTATGCCCTGGGCAGTCTCCAACTTTGGACTTGTTGATAGACCTGAGACATGCTGCTGTTTTATATACCTGTAGGTATCTGAAATCAACAAAAATGCAGCCTCTCCTCCTCTCTCTCTCTCTCCTCCCTAGCCAAAGTAACTTTTCCAAACAAACAGAAAAAACCTTCCACAATAAAGATTTGCAGTAAAGTCACAGGACTTGGCATCAGTGGAAGCTGGGTCTCCATCTGCTCAGTGCTTCCTCCTGAACTGTTCCTAACATTACAGAAATTCATCTTTTTTGTTCTAATCAGGCAAGCTGTCCTTTTTTTTTTTTTTTGTCTGAACTAAAAATAGGAAGTGCCAGATTTTAAGTATTTATTACATTTTCTTGATAAATAATGTATTTTCCTGTAATAGGTAATCTGTGCTCATTATATATACTTTCATATCTGTGCCTTTTTTCCTTCCAAGTTTTATCTAAAATGTAACCAAAACTGTATGATTGAAGTATAGAAGTATAATGTGATGGCATTGAATGCATATAAATGTAGGATAACATTTCTTATTTGCATTTTAACATTCTGATATCTTAGGACCATATATGTGTCAGTGATAGTACTGCAAAACTAATGGTAAGTAATACAAGAAGAATCTGAAAGGTTTCAATATTTCAGAGAGATTTGTATGCTTTATGATTTAGAATTGAATAGAGCAAGATTCACAGATTAAAGGGGTTAAATATTGTTCCCATTAAAATCAGTGTGGTAAGATTTTTCCCATTCTTTTAATTTTTCACACCTTGATTGCTCTGATTTATTTGTTAAGTTCCAGACTTCTGGATTTAAAAAGTTTTCTGACCAACATCCTTCTCTAATCTTGGGCCTTAATCTTTTGCTGCTACTATATATTGACATTATTTCTGCTGAATTGTGTTTAAGTATGTTTTGGTTATGAAATCACAGATCAGTAAGTTTAAATGTGGAACAATTTGTCCTTATTCCTGTCTTACTGTGGTCATGTCCACTACTTGGATTTGTAGGCTTGAGAGCTACATAAAAATGTATACTCACCTGGTTCACTGTTTCTCTTGTTTAATCATGTTCTTTGTTTTTATAATACCCCTAAAACCAGTTCTGTCTGACTAGGCCTCATGTTGGTCATTGTGGTTTCTGCCACATCATCATCTCTGACTTTCCTGCCATTGAAATCTCCTAACTAAAAATGAATTACTCTGACTCTTGTACTTAGACAGTACATTTAGTATTCCAGTCTTTATTTGCAAAATTCAGTATGTTATTGCCACTACATTCCTGTTCCCTTTCTCCTATTTTTACTTCTTTTTACTTATTTTCTGCCTTTCCCCCTTCCTTCAAATTTTCCTTTTACTCCGTGAACTTCGTGATTTTCCTCGTTGCCGTATATTACTTTTAATTGATTTTACTCTTTTCTTTCAGATTCCTTTTCATACTTCTGATTCTGAACCACTGTTAAATCATCTGAGTTAGACTGTAAGCTTTTTAGAGCAGGGACTTTTCTTTTGCTTGCCCGTAAAGTATTGGTTCTTTTCAAGTAATGTTAGTAGATATTACTTCTATGGTAGTATTAAAAGATGTTGATTGATTTGGGAGAGCTGTGTTTGTTTTAATTGTAATACTTTTGTTCCATCTCTCAGCAGCCTACATTAGAGAAAGAAGTAAAAAATAGAAATAGAAATTTTATAAAATTCTATAAAACCAGAATTTTTTGTTTATGGTAAGGATGATAAGAGTATCAGATGTAGCAGATTGGTTTAACTGCGGAAGCCAGACTTCATTTACTGTTCTGTTTCTCATAAGGATAAATTTATTCCTAATATCAGTTTACAAACAAAATAACTGTGATAGGAACGTTTCCTTGTTCATTGACGGTTGCTCCAAAGCAGTGTTGTGATCAGACTGCATGTGAACCACCATCAGAAGAGACTGACAGGCCTATTCTAGCAAGATTCTCAGAAATTTGATTGCAGGGAGCCGTGCTATTTCTAAACATTGGTTTTGGAGTGAAAGAAGGGCTGTGAAGTAGGCAGTGCTCTAAAGGACACAGAGTGCCTATTTCTTCCTTAATCTCAGTCGCAGCTCCTCTTTGCTTCTTATGCTATTTGTGGTCCTGAAATTCCTCCTCACGTTTGCTATTAATGCCTTGGGCTCTCCTAGTCCTTCTTTTCTCCTTTTAATGTTTTCTGATTCACACCTATTCATTTTGCCGTTGTTCTTTCCCTGATCTCATTCTGTTGCTCAAGAGTTCCCGGTTCCTACATCCAACTTCTAGTCTTGTGCTTTCTTTTGATCCTTCCCCCGCCCCATATTTTTGTATCTGTCCAAATCACATGTTGGCTTCTCATTTGCTTTGTGTTCTCTTGCCTGTTGTTCACTCTCAGCTCTCTTGGGAGTGGCATCTTTGGCATTTCTGGCTGTTGTATAGGAAGATGGCTTTTCTGCACACTTGAAAGATTTCTTTTTTGTCTAGATTTGGGTAGTTTTCTTGAAGAATGTCAAAGGCATATTGAGCCTTGCCAAAGTCTTTGTTTCAAAACAAGAGTTGTATTAACTTAACTGTCTGTTCCACCCTCAAGGGAATTCTTCTGTCCTGTTGTTGTCCTTTCTTGCAAACCAAACCCTCTGCATGTGTAAAATTGTGAACTAGAAACTTTTGTAATAAAAAGCATGTTTTAGGGACAGAATAGAGTGCGAGTGGGGAGGAATTATGTTTTCTTTGGTTCTGACTCATTTTCAACCTTTACTGGAATGTGAATCAGATGACCTTCCTTTGACAGTACACACTCATCATCTCAGTTTATAAAATGTGGTATTTCTGAATCTGCTGCAGATAATTTGGATTGTGAAACTGATCATACTCTCTCTATTTCTTTTTAAGCTCTTGATTGAAAACAGCCTGTGATAATGTGGTATTTTCTTCTTGAATATGTGCGTGTGCTTCAACATGCAGAAAATGTGTCACTGAAAAGTGCGTATCAGCTAGCTACAAAATGTGAGGGGGCAAGGTGGAAGAACTAATTCAATATGGGAGTGCTTTAATAGAATTATATGATTCTACTGATTTTTGTGTCATAAAATTTTTGTGTCATAAAGGCTAGAGGCCATAATTGCAGATATTTATAGCAAAGAAATTTTCATTTGAGACACTTGGTTAACGTTCTGCTGGGAAAATGCTGGCAGAATGGAGGTATTGGAAAGCTAAGTATTTTAAATTGACAGTTCAGTGGTAATAGGAGGTAAACTGGGTTAGATTTTTCTGAGTAAATAAAGTGCTAGGGGTGCAAGAGTAGTAGTCCTGGAGAGAAAGGCTATACAATTTTTACTCTTTCAGGAAAAGACACCCTGTTTGCAGTCTTCATCATCACCTTTCTGATGCCCAAGGAAGTGTACCAAAGTGGTTGTAATGGAAAACAGCACTTTTGCCCTGGCTTCTTTACTGATGGAGTCTTGTGACAGTTATTTTTTTTCCTCTAGGTGTACTTTATGTTTCTGAAGTGGTTAGAGGATAGAGTTCAGCGTGACAGATGACAAATGTTGATTGGCTTTTGTAACATAAGATTTGCTTTGGGCTAACCCGCTTCTTGACTGAAATCCTTAGACGCTGAAGTAAGAGTGACACTAGCAAGAGAGAAGTTATGCTTAACTGAAGAGGCAAACAGCCTTCAAAGGCAAAGAACATTCAAAAAAGATGTTTTGAATTTCTCCTGTAGATATATTTCTTAATGCATGTTGCTACCCTATCTGACCGATTGGAAGACAGACTCGTTCTGAAAGCCAGTAACTACACCTCACCTGACTATCTTGCTGTCTGCACAGGGCTTTGTCACGGTGTGTCTGTGGGCCCAGGGGTGACGGGGAGCAATTAGTTTTGAAAAAGACTGACTGGAAATTGAGATAGCTTACCCAACCCAATAATATTAGGTCAGTCTAAAGACATTATTACTGTCCTTTGTTCATTATCCAGGTTTTCCATGTAATACTACGCTTCATTTTGGGGGATAAGTCATCCATCAACCTGCAAAAAAATCTAAAATGCAAATAGGATCCTTTGAGAAAGTCCTTATAGTCTGGGACCTTCAGCATTGGCAACTGTCACAGGTCTCTGCACATTACTTCAGAGACTGCTAACTTGATCTGTCTCCTGAAAAATCAACAAACCCTGCTCCTTGTCACCTTCTGTTGTACGCAGAGAGCAAGTCGTAGGTGCTGGTTAATTATTCCAGAAGTCATTCTTAGGGCCTGCAGCATTCATTCTCTCTCTGTCTGTCTGTCTCTCCCCCCTCCTCCCTCCCCCCCATCTTGGACATGGTTAATTTTTGTACACTTTCCTTTTACTTTCTTATCTTGAAAAGCATGCTTTTCCTTTTAAGGAAAACAACAATATATTTGCTGCACCTTTCAGGTGCCCTTTTCAGGACCACATTATCCCTAGGACAAAAACTGACAAGGAATTGTATCCAGCACTTACTAGCGGTTTTGTTTAATCTGTGTTTGAAACGGACATGGTGCCACTGGCATAAAAGTGAGAGTGGAAGGTGTTTGCATGTTCCCTTTCATCTTATGGTGTCACCTGTCACTTCATATGGCAGTGGGTGAAAAAAATAACTTCTGTGTAAGTGGAGAAACTGACTTTTAGCCCAAGTAACAAATACTTTCATTTGCCCAAAAATGGGCTGGCTAACACTGCTTGTTCCAGCTGCAAAAAGTGGACTCGTATTGGCTTCCCCTGCTCCCACACATTAAATATCAGAGAAAAAAATCTGTAGCTGTTACCAGTCACATTTGTGAATGGCTTAATTTGATGATGTTTTTCATCTCTAGGTATTTGTATATGTAATTATTAATTGCTTTAATTGTCATGTCAGTCACTACTAAAACATGAATTCTGATGAAAACGACTGTAATTTATTTTGGATTTTCTCTTCCTTTTGTACATTCTTAGAAGGAACCTAGTGGATGTCTGTGTTTTGTTCTTGCATGTCTCTGCTTCTCTTGCTTTTATAGGGTGTTTGGTTTTGTTCTGTTTGTTGTGCAACTGTGGAGTTCTTATCAATAAAAATGTAACGAATTTGAAGTTGCTTTATATTTTGCTTCTGTGCTTGATAATAAATTAAGATCAGCTCCCCTCTTCTGAAGAAATGAGTCTGAAAGACACTTCAGTGATATTATGGATTTGGCCAATCACCAGATATGGATCTAGTTGCCTGATTTGACTGCATGAATGGTGCAAAAGGGTTGGCAGGAACATGAAGTGGAACAGCTGGTGAGAAGGGAAAGATCTTGGCGAATTGGGGAAATACTAGGATTGATATTGGTAGTAGTAAGGGAAGAAGCAAGAGCTCCTTGTTTGGTGGTAGCATGCATGTGTATTGGATTAAATTGGATTAAATCCAGATGCCTACTTCTGATTTATCTTAGTATACCTTTGCAGTTAGAATATTGACAGCAAGTGAATTTTCTAATGCAAATAAGAGACTATGGTCTCTTCTTTACCTTGTTCATTTCATAATGCCTTATTAAGTGTTCACTTACTCTTATTTTTATATATCCTCTTTCTATCCCATAGACAACTTTATTTCTCCGAGTTGTATTTGAATATGAAAAAAGAGGAGGGGGGGAAATCTCTGAGAAGAACAATCTAGTCACTTAGAGGAAAATTGCTTATGAGATGACTAAATTAACTTGTAGAAATGTAATGTGAAAGCATCAGATCTCCTACCTGTAACTTACAAGCACACTTTAGCTTGTCAAAGAAAATTGATCTTTTTAAATATCTCTGTGTAAAGTAACATTTAACTAGAGACAAAGCGTTTTAAAGTCTCCAAAGTGTTTGATTTGATCATGTTATCTTTGTGTTAAAAAAAAAAAACAAACCACAACAGCAACAGAAAAACCTCTACTGATTATTTGTGTTTAGTACCTGTACTTCAGAATAGTTTATCTGTATCTGTTCACCTGAACTTTAACAATTTTCTTTTGGCTGTTTGTTTATTTAATAGTAGAGTCCTATAATAGTTTTTGGGGGTTGTCTTTTTGCAAACCTTTCTAATTTAAAGTATTTTAATATACTACCATTTTCTGCTTCTGCAGTGATTATAGGAAACTGAGGAAGTGAACAGTGGAACACCTTTGGGAAGCAAAATTGGAGTATGAATTAAAGACCTGTGTTTACAAACTTGCTCAGTAGAGGGAAAGGGTATTTATGGTCTAAATTTTAGCCTGAATAAAAAAAAAACCCTGGAGGACATTTTTTAATCTAAAAAAGCTGCAGAGAGATGTAATAATTTTTACTTCACAATTGCAAATGTTTTTCGGTGGTGACAGATGCTATAGACAATGTTTTTTTCTATGTATCTAGAACAAAATAAGCTGAGCTATGTTCCTGAATTCTGTCAATCTCTCAGACTGGTTGTAAATTGAAATTATTTCATTCAAAAAAGACTAGTGAAATAAGTTTGTTCTGTTACAAAAATAACTCACTGAGCAAGCTATACTATATGATAAAAATCTGCTGTAATGCATTTTTGAAAACTGAAGCATTGAACAACTACACTGAAAATGTAATTTCATATGACTAGCATTCATTTAATCATGAAAGGAAAGCACAGTAGATTAATCCAGGGAGAATATGGACAAGGTATATTTTGGTGACAGTGATAGAGTACACCTACGATATCAGTCAGGAAGAGATGACGTCCACATAATGACATTAGGGATGATTTATCTCATTTACATTACAATAGGTAAAAGAATTCTTGAACAGCCTATTAAGGAGAGTATGTATGGGTGTTTAAGAAAATGTCTTTAGCTAGAGTCTGTTTTTCTGTATCTGAATTCTGACAGGTTGGCACTGCTAAACTTAGAAACGGTTCCATTTCCTCCTCTCCTTGCAACACTTTTTAAAACGTATATAATTTTAATAGTTAGGTGACACAATATTTGCCATTATTTGCTTTTAGATGTTGGAGGTAAAATACTACCAACAAACATCTTTGAATTTAACATTTTTTAACTTGCAAAATGTGTGAAACAGCAAGCATAATAAAAAAATCAGTTTCAGTCAGGTTTGGGGC
>NW_009215987.1:0-2930 GCF_000690835.1 Fulmarus glacialis | reverse complement strand
TTTCCCTAACTCAAATCCCCTACGGACTTGAAGAACAGTGGGCCAGGTTCTCTCTAGTATGTAATTGTACATGGAAGGCTAACCCCAGCATAGCCGGTAAAATTCATAGATTACAAAGCCAAAGAAACCGTTTGTGATCGGGTGAACTTTTCTGGATAACATGAGCAGTCAAAACAAAGAAAGTTATGAACTAGTTATTGATTGAATTAGGGCATGTTTCTTAGTATAGCTACTGTCAAATGCTATTGTCAATCTTGATTTAAACAATTTCTGTGACAGAGAATCCCCCAGAGCTCTTGCAAGATTGTCCCACTGGGCTCTTGGATTGATCCGATGTGCTGTTACCCTCACTGTTAAAAGTGTGCATCTTAATTCGCCTCTAATTTTGTTTAGCCTGAGGACTGCAGAGAGTTGCAGAAAAAACACACAAATGACAGATTAAACTCAGTGCAGATGAAGATTAAGTGATGTACATGGGGGGTGTGTGTGTGTGTGGGAAACAGTCCCCTATCACATTTAAAGACATCTGAGGTGATTGTTACTACTCACTAGTTGAAAGCAAATGAACCCTATAAATTAGGAATAGAACAGAGAACAAATCAAAAAACACATCACAGTGTCACTATATAAATCACTGACACAGGCATATTGTGTAACTTTTTCCGATTCAGATCCCAGGGGCTCCACAAGGAAACAGTAGTACTGAAAAGGTACAATAAAGGGCAGCAGGACAAGTAACAGTATGGAAGAATTTACATATGAGGCACGGCTGAGGATGGTATGAGTAGAGTAGAATAGAGGTCTTCAGCCTCAGAGACAGATGGCGGAGAATGGTATGGTGTAGATGTCTGTAAAATCATGGAAGGATGGATATGGTGAATAAGAAATTATTATTGTCTCTTCTAGAGAGAATAAGTAGGGAGTATTGAATGAAGCTGGCTGGCAGCGAATTCACAACAAAGAAAGAAGGTATTTTTTGATGTAACTCAATTAAATATGGAAGGTTGTCACGGGATCTTGTGGAAGTTTAAATTTTTTGCAGGTTCAAACTGGAAAAATACTTTGAAGGTTATCTTATAAATAAGACATCATCTCTGGCTCAAGAAATCCCTGAACTACAAATAGCTAGAGGCTGGCAGAATATTTCTGAGGAAGTGTCCCTGTGTGTGTGCCCTGTTCTCAGGCTTCCCTAGACTTACGCTGTTGGGCACTGTGGTGCAGAATTTGGGGCTATATGGAGCCTCTGATTTTATCTGGTGTGACCTTTCCCAAATGATGTGCTTCTTTCTTCCCTGTTTGTAATCTGCAGAATCAATAAATTAATATTTAAAGTTTGAGATGGTGTCAGTTCAAAACTGTTGGAAGGTATTGAGGTCCTGTAAAGGATTCACTTTTCTGTAATTTTAATATTTTCAGCAAGCTTGCTGACTTGACCACTGTTTGATACATAAGTATATAGTAGGGGGTAGCAAGTTTAATTCCTTGTAAAGCATCAATACCGCTCAATGGGGCAGAATATACAAATGGGTATTTTTAATGTCTCATAGTGGCAGGAATATTGAGGAAGACCAAAGAATGTCTTCCTTGAATACTGAAAAAATGCTATCAAATGCAATGAGTTAGGTAAATGTAGGCCCATGTACTTGACACCAGTCCTGGAAAAAAAGAATGGAAAAGCTGATACAGGATTTGGTTAATTAAGATTTAAAGTGTTGAGGCAGGCCTTGCTGGACCTAAAAGTTGGTCAAGGACCAGCAGCATCACAAGCAAAAGAGGGGGATGAGCTGAACAGATGTAAATCGAGGCTGTAGGGCTGCCGGTTTTGAGCACACAGTTACATCTGCTGTAACAAAGCTTCCTTTTATGCAGATGCTGCTTTGCCGTATCAGGCCGCTTCGCAAAGCAGCTTATATCTGCCATAAATGTTTATAAGCCCTCATGCTTTTGTTTTAAGTCAGAGTTCATATTGATAGAGGGCTGAATGTCTGTCGCTGTGCATTCTCTCCTGTAGCTATAAACTGTTTTTGCCTGACCTGGCTCTGCCTGTTTATTCCACGACAAATCGATATGAATATAAATAATATTGGTCAATTTGGCTTTCTGGAAGATGTTTCTTTACATGAGGTTGGAAATCCTGCATAATATTACCTGCATGTATTTAAAGTGCAAATGGTCCTGAAGTGTTTTTTTACAGTAAGTCTCGGGGGTGGGGGATTATTTAATGAAGGGGCTTGAGAGAGATGCAAATGGCCATGGTGAATTTTGGTGAAATGGATGTATTGGGCCAGTGATTTAACTATAGGATTAGAAGTTGTGGATTTCACTCCTTGCTTTCTATTATGTTATGTAAGTTATATCTCTTAACAAAAAATGGAAGTGTAAAAGTATGTCATGTGTTACTTGTAACATAATAGTCTTGAGTAGAATGGAAGTGAATGCAGAAGATAGGCCAACAGTTTAGGAATACGTACATCTAGAAGTCTGTGCTGCTACTTGTTCATTTCTTTTAGCTGGTAACTGCCCAGAAGGGGCAGTTTGGACTTTTGGTCTGTGTCTCATTCGCATAATTTCTAAAAGGCTCATTAAACCATGCTATGCCACTTTAATGTTTGTTACCTTCTGAATTGGGAAGGGGGTCCCATTTGTATGTACCATGCATGCCATTTTGCTGAGCAGATGTACTCTCTTTAGGCAATTAACTCTAGTTATTTTGTGATGTGGTTTATTCATTTCACGTAGATGAGCAACTTAATACAGAGAGGAAATGAAAAGATATCCTTGTCAGATGCTTAGTGATCCTTGAACAACTGATTATGATAAAGGTGGAAAATAAATATTGACTCCCTGCTTTCAGGTGAGGTGATTTTACATAATTACACATTTTGGAAAACATTCTGTGATATTCTTTAATAGTCAGACCAGTTATCCTC
>NW_009215986.1:0-15857 GCF_000690835.1 Fulmarus glacialis | reverse complement strand
GGGAAAAAATGTAGGGAGCCGGAAAGGAGAATATTTGTTCATCTATAGAAAAAGAATCCATGATTACTTCAGGATTCCAACCAGATTTTAAAAGAGAAGTAGATCATTTAAGCCACAGTTTTGATCCCATCTTAGAAGAAATGGTACAGTACCGGGATCTCAAATTTGTCATAGCTAAGTGTCACAACCTGGCCAGCCCTCTGACCGAAAACATCGTAACTCATGGGTCTGTACGCCTTGTTCTTACCTAGATGACCAAAATTTTCCGTGGGCATCCAAAGTATTGCATACGTAAATACTGTACCCTGCTAATATCTCCAGAACACATGCATTAGTCTGCGAAAATGTTGCACCAATTTGAACTGCGTAATGCCTCAGAAATCACCTTTTGCTCTCAGGGCTAAAACTAGCCATGCTGTGGATGAGGCATGGAGCTGAGTTCAGTGTGACCTAGAGAATGTATCTTGCACTTGCAGGGCTGAAGCTCATTTTCTTCTTTTCTGTCTGGATGGCGTTCTTAAAGCCCTGTAGGGGACAACTGACATTGTAGATGTCTAAAGTTAGCTGGGATGATTCCCATCTCAGGTTTAGGTATGAAAGCTTTGGTGCAGACCAAAGCTTGTTTGTTCCATCTGGTATACTGTTGTGTTCTTCAGAGTATGTTTTTATTCAGGTGTAATTTCACAGGGGAACAACTACTTCACATGTGTTCAGTTTTTGTTGGTAGTTCACTAGTTTGTAATTTTAAGCACTGCCTATTATCAATGGTAATTCTCATTATAATACTCTATCTTCAGGTGTTTGTAACTTTGCCAAATTAAACACATGACTGAAATTTTCCATGTTGGATATCTCTTCAGTTTAACTTTTGGGAAACTTTTAATCAAATTTGTTTACCTGTTTCTGAGAACAAGACTATGAAAAGGTTTCAAGTCCCTGCTAAAAATCCTTCTTTTTCAACCTCCTGCACTTTAGAGCAGGAACTCGATGTTGAACTGAAGAATGACTTTTGTTTTAGGGCATACCTCTTCTGTTGTGCATGAAAAAAAATCACTCATTTTTCTTCCATTTATGAATCTTTAAAGAAAGTGCAGTTTAGTTATGACTATGGGAGACTTGCGAAGGTTTTGCAGTTTGACTGTGTGAGGATTCCACCTGCTCTGAGCACACACGTGCTATCCACACAGGCACACACATACCAGCAGGTATTCCAGTGCGGGGTTGGAAGGGGTTCTGAAGGATTTGGGCAGCTCTGATCTATTGCAGGCTGAGTTGGGGCTGGAGTCTAAACTCAGAGTAGGAAGCTTGCTTCTGTTCTGTGTGAACTTGTGTTTTTACCAAGTAATGTAGAAGGAGAAAATAGTTAATTTGAACCTAGAGGGTAGAAAAGGTGGATCAAACAAGGAAAGGAAGGGTATACAGACTGGAACAAAGAGTCTGAAGCTGCATCTATAGTAGTAGATAAAATGGGCTTCTCTGGCCCTGAAACCAACTGACACAGCATAGCTTATTTCTATATATCTCAAATCCCTTCCCACCCAAGGTAAGATGGACACATCCAGACTGCTAGCTTTGAGTGGCCTCCAGCCCATGCTAACTCCAGGTATCGCCAGGAAGAGCACTAGTTCCTTCAGGCCAAAATGATGCCAGACTCCATGTTAATGGTGTGAAGAGCTGCACAACAGTCCCTTAAGCATTTTAGTTTTCTAGTCTAGATGAAGGCTTATGGTGGGATTGAGGTGGGAACAGGGAAAACATTCAGCTGCTCAGTCTGGAAATATTAGAGAAGACTGAGGAAAGGGTCTAAATAAGAAATGGGAGACTGGGAGAGAGCTGGCTTTAGAGAAAGTGCTTACCATGGACAAAGAGTTCCTGGATGGGGACGGCTGGGATCAGAAAGTAATTTAATTGCAGTCTTCGTAAACAACTATATCATTTTCAAATACTGTATACTCATCTCCTAAACATCTGTCAAAGCAAGGTACTCAAATCTCTATTCTGGTGTAGCAATAACAGCAGTCAGCACAGAATAATAATCAGTCTCGTGCTTTACAGTCCCAGATTAGATTTCATGGATTTTGAAGGATATTACATTTTTGTATTTTTGTAATGATATCAATACATAATAGAACATAAATCATGTAGATGTCTCATTTGAAAAAAAAAAAAAAAAATTATTACATTGTTTGTATTTCTTTTAAGGATATCCTTAACCCTGCAATTTCTTAAATTTCTCTGGCTTAATTTGGAAACAATTACAAGTACTGTTTAATGTTTACATTTCAGATGTATATTCTAAGCCACACATCCCATTTAACTATAATTCCTGCAGGAATTTTGTTGTTTTTCAAAAAGTTCATTCATGATCACTAGGAAGGTAAATGCAAAGGAGCATTATTATGCAATCATTAATGGTGTGGAGCTGTGTTTTCAGTAAAATTGCTGGTTTATTAGAGTAGTGATTAACAACTACTTTGTGTTGCCAAAGGAGAAAAATACAGCCAAAGTAAAGTGCTTACAGAATCACATAATGGCTGAGGTTGGGAGTTCCCTTTGGAGACTGCCGAGTCAAACCCTCCTGCTCAGAACAAGGTCTGCTAGAGCAGGTTGTCTAGGACCGTGCCCAGGCAGGTATTGAAGATCCAGAGATGGAGACTCCACAGCCCCTCTGGTCAATATGTCTCAGTGTTTGACCACCCTCACTGAGGTGCTCAGTATTTCTCATACTTAAATGGAATTGCTTGTATTTCAATTTGTGGCCATTGCTTCTTGTCCGTTCACTGGGCACCACTGAGAAGAGTCCGACTCTGTCATCTTTACTGCCTTCATTAGACATCTATACACATTCACAAGATCCCCCTCAGCCTTCTCTCCTCCAAGCTGAGCAGTCCCAGCTCTCTCAGCAACTCGTCATGTCAGATGCTCCAATCCCTTAACCATCTTCCTGGCCCTTCACTGGACTCTCTCCATTATATCCATGTCTCCATTTTCTCTCAACGGCTTTTTTGTATCAGAGTAACATAAAAGTGGAATAAGGATGGCTGCATCCCAGTGCTTCTCTTTAAAAGGCTCTCTCAATGGTCCTGTTCCATTTTCTTTAGCAGTTTTCTCAAGGGACCTGAAGGGTTCTTCAGGTGCCCATCCTCACACCCAACATAGAGTCATCCCCTCGTCACAGAGGGGTATTCAAGAGATTAGGCCAACAACAGCAACGAGACTTCAGGAGTCATTGTGACATCAGAGCTGTAGGATAAACTATCTGTGAAGGAGACAGGGTGCTTAGCTGAATTATCCCTGGTGATGTAGTAGCCTTACTCAAGAGTTAGCTAACTATCGTTCTGAACCTGCCAACAACCTATGTGGTCATAGCTATTTCACATCAATACATCTGTTACCAACACTGTCCTAGTGACAGTGTGCGCTCCATTTCTAATATGGTTACACTACACAGATTCAAAGAAGAGATTCTCAAAGTTTCTGAAAGTGGGGATGATACTGTTCCCTTATCATTTAATAGCTCAATGATTTCAATACTTACTTACTTAGGATTCAGGAGACCTGAGTGTCCATTCTTCAGTGTGACCTTAATCCGTTCTCCGGACTCTATACAAATTTGTAGTACCATAAATTGCACACTGGAGCACAGATAGAAATCCAGATATCTTATCTCTCGAGATAATATGCTAAACTAGTGGCTGCAAGGTTGTTCTCAGCTTATTTTTGGTCACTGTTTGCATGTAATAAGTAAAATGAAACACCAATCAGTCTGATCTCTTGTCTCTGGCACATGAGACCATGGAAACAAAGAGAGGCCACCTTGCTGTGCTACTTGTACGATAGCTCCCAGGGAGAAGAAGCAGGAGGTCCTAACTAGTCTGTCAATGTCATATTCAGTAAATGAAGAATAGGGCTTTGTTTTCCAGCACCACTATCAGGAAATAAGAAATAGTAAAAATAGCCTTGCTGCTTTATTAATGTACAATAAAGAGATATTGGCAGGTCTGTGGAGTGCCATTAATGGCATTCATAGCAATACCCTGTTGGCCTCATTTACCAAATTGAGTATATATTTCATTATGTACAGTAAAAATATTAGTGATTTAGACTTTTATGTAGAGCTTTTTAGTGTAAATCTCAAAGCCAAGCTGATCTTTATGTACCTTCAGATGTTATTAGAAATACTTATTCAGACAGAGTTCACAATAAATTCATGTTTTAGGAAGTGTGTATTTTGGGAGGCATTAAGAAATGTTATTCGGGAGGCTAAAGAAATGTTATCCTTATACATAAATAATTCACATTCTCATTCTGTTGTTGTGCCACATATTTGAAAGTACTTACCCGTCAGCTTGAAATTATTAGATACTGGTTGTCTGGAGAACTTACCTTAAATATAAAATGTAGTTTGATAAACAAGATTGATGCAAAATGTTGCCATAAAGTTAGTGTTGCTTTAGCCTCTGACCTGCAAGACCACTTTAGATAATGTGGGCTAATACAGCAAAATAGTTTGCTGTATTAACCCACATTAAAAAAAAAAAAAAAAAAAAACGGAAAAAAGAAGCTGAGATTTTCTCTCAGCGACCGTTTTTCAATGTGTGTTCCCTATGTCTGGCTCATACCCTCTTGGGATACTATTACAGATAATTCCTTTAGCAGAATTTGCTCAGGCTCTTTGCTGTTCTAAGAACATCTTCCACTTTCTAACTTTTTTCTTTCTCCTATCCACACCAGTAAATTAAAAAACTAATTTTTCCTTGTGCTCTTGAGATAAAATGGTATTCACAGGCAGCAGTCATCTAACTACTGTAGTTTCTTTTGTCAGAAGATGAAACTGTTAAAAATGCAATAAGGTTTTTTTCCCTAGAAGCATTTTAGACAGAAATTCAATATTTAAACCATGCTTTGCTATATTATTGAGCAGTACCACAGAGTTGCTTTTCCCAGTTA
Organism: Fulmarus glacialis; assembly: GCF_000690835.1. NCBI lineage: Eukaryota > Metazoa > Chordata > Aves > Procellariiformes > Procellariidae > Fulmarus > Fulmarus glacialis. Next base: position 10,907 of record NW_009215986.1, on the reverse strand, counting down.
TATCACAAAAGCAGATTAAATAGATGAAACAATCAGATATTCAAAACTTAGGCTTTAAAAAGTTTTATTGCCAGATTACAAGCACTTCTGAAAGATTAATTTTTTTTTATATAAATAATGGCAGAAGTAATTCTGAAGAAATACATTTCAACTTTATAACTGAGCTCATATTCAGGATCTTTTAAAACAGTGTTCTGCATGGCAACACCTGAGCAATACAGTGTCAATGGTCCATCATTGAAGTCAAGAAGATGACACACAACTTGTAGATTGTGAATGGGGAAAATACACTGTAATAAATTCAAACTAGTTCAATTGTGTGGCAAAATTATAAATAATTTGTACTAACTGTGGTGTATTGCATTCTCATCTTTTCTAGTACAATAACAAAGCAGAGAAAAAGAATGAGTAATTCCAGCTTCATAGGGCACTGTTATTTCAATGACCAAAGAACTATTAAGTAAAGAAGCCCAAATTTTTTTTTTTCTGAATTTTGAATAATAATTCATATTGCTTGAAATATCAATTCCACTGTTCTATTGTAACATTATGAACTGTTTGATAAACTGTGATCATGTAATACTACTGGTCTGTGTAAGCAGAAAAACAATTAAAAAAACAACCAACCAAACAAAAAAAACCAGTGTAAAACATGGCAGTCTGAACTTCCTGTTAATTTTCAAAATGAAGTCAGTGAAGATATAATAAGTAGTAAAATCAGCATTGTGCTGTGTTACTGCTCTTTTTAGGAGAAACCTGTATCTAATACACTTACTCCAAACTTCGTATCAGCTATAATACCTTCTTACACACCAAAATCTATAGAGTTCGCTTTTCTATTGTCAGAATGAATAGTTTTGTTCTGTCATTTTTTATAAACCAAATATTTTTCAGCACATTGGAACTGAAATTTGCATCAAAATAAATACCCCAAGAATACAGTACAGATTGGGTTAATAGAATACTCAGTGTGACCAAAATGTAAATTTTTGAGTGATCACTAACATCATGTCATTTGTAATTTTGTCAAAGTATTTCTCCAGACAGATTCACTCTTACATAAAACTAAAAGTTAATTAAGAGGGAGAAAGAAGAAAAACATTTTCCTCTTCTAATCTCAGGCAGTGTTATAAATCATATTGATAGGGAAAGTCACTTTAAAACAAGAAAAAAACCCAGACAAATCTCTCCTTATCCATAAAGGAAAAGAAAGATTTTTATCTTAATCTTATAATTTAAAAACAATTAAGAAGATTTGAATAGAAACATTCTGAATGACAATGTGAAATACTTGAGAACTAAATTTGAAATGCTTTTGGGGAAACTCTCTTTTCTGAACTTGTGACACACCAGTCCTTGTTAACCTTCCAACCTAGAATAGAATAGAATAGAATAGACTATTTCAGTTGGAAGGGACCTACAACGACCATCTAGTCCAAATGCCTGACCAATTCAGGACTGACCAAAAGTTAAAGCATGTTATTCAGGACATTGTCCAAATACCTCTTAAACACTGACAGGTTTGGGGTATCGACCACCTCTCTAGGAAGCCTGTTCCAGTGTTTGGCCACCCTCTCAGTAAAGAAATGCTTCCTCATGTCCAGTCTAAACCTCCCCCAGCGCAGCTTTAAACCATTCCCACGCGTCCTGTTGCTCCACTTCCCCTCCTCAGGAAGCTGTAGAGAGCAGTGAGGTTGCCCCTCAGCCTCCTTTTCTTCAAACTAGACAAACCCAGAGTCCTCAGCCACTCCTCGTAGGAGGTTGCTTCCAGCCCTGTCACCAGCTTTTTTGCCTCCTCTGGACTCATTCGAGGACCTTCACATCCTTCTTAAATTGTGGGGCCAGAACTGCACACGGTACTCCAGGTGAGGCCGCACCAAGGCTGAATACAGCGGGATAATCCCCTCTTTAGACCGGCTGGCTATGCTGTGTTCGATGCACCCCAGGGTGCGGTTTGCCCTCCTGGCTGCCAGGGCACACGGCTGACCCATACTGAGCCTGCTGCCGACCAGCACCCCCAGATCCCTTTCTGCAGGGCTGCTCTCCAGCCACTCCTCTCCCGATTTGTACTTGTGCCCGGCATTGCTCCGTCCCAGGTGCAGAATCCGGCACTTAGACTTGTTAAATTTCATGTCATGCTCCAATCTATCTAGATCCCTTTTGATAAGCCTAAAGTGTTTATCAAGCTTTTATTGCCTTTCAAAGGCAGAAATATACCAAAAGGGGATACTGTAATGAGGCTATAAACCTTACACTTACTCAAATTGTTTTCTTCATGATTAGCAAAGTTTCAAATCATTCTTACAGGCACTAAAAAGATTGAAAATTACACTGATTTAGGAATAAATTTAGAACCGTGGTTTTCAGTTAAGTAAGGGTTCTAGAAGTCTAATATGAACTAGTTTCTGCTAGTTAGTTTATGGCATATCAGACCTTTCCTTCTTGCTTTACTGCCTCTCTCTCTACACCACCCTATCCCGTTACAGTCCATTATATTGTCTCATGGGCTGTGTCAAGGTATGGGAGCTAAAAATGAGGATTTCTGCCAATAAGAGATTTGCATGCTGCTAAATGTTCAAGTTCTAATGTTTTGAGAGGGTTTCTATTAACTAATAGTGAAGCAGAATGCAAGGGAGGAAGAGCGAAAAGTATTAAAGCATTATGAGATTTAAAGGTGAACTTCAGTAAGAACATTTGAGATTTTTAAACAATTAGTTGGAGAAAAGAACCCAAAGAGAAAAAATAGATTCGCAGATCTACATGGCCACTTAACTCTACATAAGGTATTCAAGAAATTTAAACATGTATATTTATATATACAACTATATACTTAGATATAGTTGTTTTACACAGAAAGAATATTGGCATCTATAGCAAAATTGTATTTAATATTTATTTTATTTCTCTTTTTGGTTTTTAGTGGGTTGTTTCAATAGAAACATGAAAAATTCAATACTTCTATAACGACCTGAGTTTTAGACCTTGTCTCAACTTAGACTAAAGTTAAAAAAGGCTTATGTCACCTTATTCTATCTTTGTCTGTCCACAAATATAAAGTTCAGAGACACAGCCTTTCCCACTAACTCCATTTTTCCTTCTCCCTCTTTTAAACCCTTAGCCCACATCAGCATCATTCTCTCTTAAGCAGCCTCTTAAGCCAAAAGTTTTTGACTACTGCTTTTTTCTTATGATGGCTAGACATACATGATTCTTTCACCCTGAGGTGGAAACCTCTTTCTCTTCTGGACCTTTGGTAAAAGGAAAATTATATGAGCATTCATGACAAGTCAAGGTGCATGGTCTGTAACTGGGCTGCTGTGCCCCGAATGCGATTTTTTTGTTCTTTTTCTCCTATTTTGGAACTGCATTTATTTTGCTTATATTATACAATGTGTACACGTATATATGCAAATACACACTTTAGCCATGGATAAGCAGGTTTTAGTGTCTGTTTATATCAAAAAGTATGCTTATCTAACAAATACTCTTTCTTTTTTCTAACGTCCAAAAAAAAGAGTCCATTCTAATAAGTGCTTAAATATACGTTGGGGTTTTTTGGTTTCAATCGTCTAGTAAGGCCTTCTCTTTTCAATAGAACATAGTAATGTACTTAAAAGCCTTCCTGAATGGGACTTATGTACCTGAGGGGAACACAGGTTCTCTAAAAGATAAATCTCTGGGGTAGCGGTTTTGACCACTTTGGCATATGCAATGCTAACCTTTTTGTTCTTCTGATTCTTATTCTGCCAGCCCTATCTCAATGTATGTGAATCACTAGGCAGTAGGCAGCAGGGTTAGAAGTGCAGATATATATTTATTTAGGGAGCTGAATGTCAAGAGCTTGCCTACTCTTAGTAGCTGATGATTTTACAAGTCAGATGTTTTCCTTGTGCTGTCACTCTGTTTTAGGTTTCACGGCAGATATCATCTTGGCACTTCTAGTCTTGGCGCGCAGGCTGTGTGCTCTCCTCCTCTTCCTGTTCTGTAGATATGCCTTCATCCTCCTGGGCCGTGGAAGGGAGAGAGACCATGAAAGGGAAGTCCTGAGCCGCAGTGCTGTAATTACTGCTTCCTCTGGACATCGCCGCTGCCGCCTCCTCTTCGTTTCTCCACGTGTACTCATGCTGGTCCATGATGTACTGGCTGGTGTTGTGGGGCGCGCACATCCCTGGCAGACAGTACCCTGCCATGTTCATGGGGCGGAGGTACCCCCTTGCCTCTTGCAGCACCGTGTCCAGCACATGCAAGGTCGTGACCCAGAACGCGTTCATGTTCCAGAACAGCCCTTCCTCTTGGCCACCGCCGCTTTGGCCACTGCCGCTCTGCCCACCTGCCTGGTCTTGGCGGAGGGGCTCAGTGCGTTGCTGCTGTCGTTGGTTCCTCCTCCAGTTGTGACCCTGCCAGCGTGCCTCCCCAGGCTGCTCATGCTGTGGTCCATGCACAGGAGACCTGCGGTGGCCACCCTGCCTCCTGCAGCCATTGGAGGAAGATGGACAGGGGCCCTGCTCCATGAGGTCTCTCTCCTGTTGCTCTAGCTCATCGTCTCTGTTAAAATACCGTTTTCCCTTGTGCTGCCGCCGCTGCTGTCGTCTTCTGTCCCTGCCAGGCCTGTTGTGCCATTGGAGTGATCGGGGGACATCTGCCTGCACCTGCTGCTGCTGCCCTTGCCCGTTGCCACTGGCCTCACCTTGCCGTGCCTCTTCGTGCTGCCCAGGATTGACCACGGCCAGGGGTGTGGCATGGCTGTGTGGATTGTGCCAGGAGTGGTCTCCTCTCCTGCTGGACTCTGGCTCTGCAGCGAAGGCAGCATCCCTGTCCCCATGGGGGATGTTTAGCTGGGAGGCCTGGGAGGGAACCTTGTAACTTGCCCGCCCCATGCAGACACCCGTGGAGGGTCTTTGCCTGGGGTGGCCTGGGGGCAAAGTGACAGACTGCCTTGCCACCCCTCCTAGTGGAACCAGCAGGGCATGTTTGTGACATGGGGGTGATGGCAGTGACAAGGACACCAGTCTTTGTGACCTCAGCCTCGGTCAGTAGCGGGGACAGGGTGCATCTGCGCCTCCCTCCCACATAAGCCCAGGCCCCAGGCCAGGTCTAGCTTTAATGTTATTCAGTCCTAATTTTTGCTTGCCTCAAAGCACCTTGTAAAAGTGAGTGAATATTATTCTGGCCATGTGGCGGAGAAAGATGCAGAGTGACCAAATAACTTTCACAAAGTCTCACAGAAACTCAGCACTGCTAAAAAGCCTTTCTCCCTCTGCTGACTCAAAATCCTGCATCCAGTCCTCTACATCACCTGTTGAAATTAATTCCTGTCCTTTTATTGTGAAAGGTAGCAAGATGGGTAGCAGGCCTATCTCAAGATTCATTTTCTACACATACTATATTTACATCACACCAGGTGCTATTTGTAGCATCTCTTTTGTTGGCTTCCTGGGGTACAGAATAAATAAATAAATAAATATATTTGTCTGCTATGGTGAGAGAAAAAATTTTATAGAAGACAGCTAGGTTGAAGGCAGGTGTTATACAATACACTTATTTATTGAAAAACAGGTGGTGTGTCCTCATTCTCACCACACAAAAATAAGGGTTGGGGTTTTTGTGGCTGTGTTTGTGTCTGTGCAAGTTCACAGGGCTTGTGTAGCTAGGAAGAAGTGGGGATTTATTGTTTTAGCCCCTCCTCTCCATCCACTGATACTGTCCGATCAGGCTTATGGTTTCGTAGTAAGTGATGCAAATACACATTTAGACCAGAATCTTTTGTCCATCTTTTGCTGAGAGATGTTATCAAGGACTCTGAATTTTCATACTTAATGATTAGAGCATCTGTATAGTGTTATACCCTGAGACATAAATTGTTCTGATGGCATTTCTAGTCTATTTATTTAAATACAAAATAAGAAAAATAGTCGAATATTTTTAAAAATGTAAAATATTTGTTTGCAATATCCCATACAAAAAAGATTTTTTTCCTTTTTTTATTTTCTAGGCTGATTTAAAAAAACAAACAAACAAACAAACAAACAAATCCACACAATCTTCCTTTGTTTTTCCCTTGAAAGTGTTTCTAATTCCTTCAGCTTTCGTTAAAGATGAAAGGAAAAAAATGTGCATAGGATTAAGCTTACCAAACATAAACAAAGTCACATCTACCCTTAATGTTATGCTTTGGTATGGTATCAAGTGTTACTATTTATCAACACACGATGGCAGTAATAGTCCATGAAATGATTAACTGATGATGCACATTAGTAAAACAAAATCTCTCTTACATCTTTTTTCCTAGACATAGCTACAGTTTTTACTTATGAATCTTGACAGTTACCGAGCTCAGCTCCACAGAGGAATGAAAAAAAGAAAAAAAAAAAAAAAAAAAAAAAAAAAAGACAAAAGAGGAAGGTTCATAGTCTTTGTTTAATCAAGGTGGCCCTAACTGTTATTCCAGATAGAGTTTGTGATCTCAAACTCAATGTATGAAGTGGCAGTCTGGTGATGTCTTTAACCATAGTGACTTTTTGGAAAGCTTTCTCTGGCTTATCATACTAACTATAGCAGGTTCTGTAGTCATTCGTTACCTCCTGGTCAGATTGTAGCACTTCAGGGATCTTCCCAAATCAAAAGAAAGATTTCTTTAGCAGCCCATTCAGCTAATAATACTCCCATATCTGTAATCAATTTTGAGTGAGGTATCAAATGTTCTTGCTGGAGAGACATATTGACTAAGCAAATGCAACTTTTTCCAAACTGCATTGTCACTTCATCTTCAATATGTCAAGGAAAAGTCTTTTAGACATGTAAAAGTAGTTTAATACTCACAATGATCAGTTTGATTGGATTTGATGTCATTACTTATCTTCTTGTTGAACACTGACAGCTTCAGCCTTTCTGCAGGATTTCCTTTCAGATGAGCTCTTTGATAGAAACTAGACTGTAACCTAAAGGAATTGCACACTGTTGAACAGTTGAGATTCTCATGGGTCTCCCAAGCTGAGTCAGATTGGTCCTGTGGCTGAAGGCACATTTGCGCTGATCAATGGATTGTGCTACTGAGACAACCCAGTATCCTCCCGGCTCCAGAAGCTAGCAGCAGAAATAGCTACATCTCTGCAAAAAGCCTAGGTTGACAGGATTTACTGAGAGGAGCAGAAGGGTAACATAGGTACACTGTTTCAGACACCTGCTGTCCTCCCAGCACAGTTCAGTCCCCCAGGCCAAGACTTGGTTTACAAGTTATTCATTCCTCCTGCGATAGTCCCAGCAGACGTTATCAAAAGATGTCAAACACACGACTGCTGCACTGAACTGTCTCTAAAATGTAACAGCAATCTTCTTCTTTTAAAACCAGCACTGGTTTTACTTTTGTGAATCACTAACAGAGCTTTTCTAACAGCGTGAACTTCCTAGCAGAGAGGGACTTGCAGAAATTACCCCTGAAGAGACAGGGCTCTATCCGCTTCCAGGACTGCCACGTGTCCAGATAGGAGTGGTGGAAAATTGCAGCAGATTGGCCCATACATGACTCAAACATGTAACCTTGGCATTATTAGTGCTAACCTCTGAAATTTTTTCTGAAGTGGGAAGAGCACCAACTCTGATAACACTCATGCTATAAGGGTAGTGTAAGGCCTGGTCAATTAAGGAATTCAGAGCAGAACATATGTTTTCATACTGTAGGTTCAGCATAAGTGGAAATACCATCCCACAACCTGGAAAACAGAATGAGGCAAGTCTGAAGACTTGATGCCACACTCACTGTGTTGTACTTACCGACTGGCGCGAGCTGCAGCCGTTCTTGTTATGTCCCACGGCACTAAGGTCCTGCAGTGTGGAGGGCATCAGACACCTCACTTGGTGTCCCACTCTGGAGCCAGCAAGTCAAACATTGCAAGTGTTTTCTGCAGGCACCCAAATTCTGTGTTATAAGAGTAGAATAGTGCACAAGGGATCAAGGGAGAGAGATAAGGAACTGAATTCAGTGAAGCACAGCCAATTTCCTCAAATAGGGCTTGGCTACAGAAAAGCTGGGAATTATCATTTGTTTTGTTTTGTTTTTTAAATTAATTTATTTTTTATTCAGTTATTTATTCTTCATAGACTTTCCAGGTTCTTGCCCCAATATTGAGCATTTGGCAAAGAGAACTATCTGCAAATCTGACACCTTTCTTTTGTCACTCAGGTACATAGACTCTGCATACAAAGGATATATAAGCTTTTCAGTCTGGGGGGGGGAGAATTTAAATTAAAGCGGTACACCTGTCTTCCTGTGTTGAAAATGTACCCCTTTGTATCCCATGAATTAATTTTGAAGCAATTATTTGATGTTAGGGTGGTCTAGGTCTGGGTTTGCTCCTAAAAATTCTGCCTGATTCAGTCGCTGAGAGAAGTGTTTGCGTTTTCAACTCAGAGAAATAAAGTTCCCTCCCTTTATTGTGTCCTTCTAGCTTCCTTACTTTTTCAAAACCACCCACGTGAGCACACACCCTTTTACCTACTATGAGTTTTCTATTTTATTGCCTGAAATTTGGGTTAGCCTCCCTTCTTTTTAATAAATGAGAACCCCAAATCTCATATACATCGCTCTTGAAATAATTACATAAAATCATGCAAACATCATTTTTAAATGCAACCAAATAAGAGTGAGGATACTGTTCTTGCAGATGTCAGTAGTATGAATGGTGAAAGGTAGTTAGACTAAGTGGCAGAGAACAGAAGAGATTATTATTTTTGCATTAATATCACAATAGATGGGGGATCACAACTGATATTCTCTATGTATAATGAATAAAATTGATAATGTAGTGAGTGTGCTTGGCCTTGTGAACTTGCACCAGAATATTGTCCTTATTAATGGTTTTGTTTGTCTGTCTGTTTGTTTGTTTGTTTGTTTTCCTTAGGAAACAGAGGCTTATAGTATGGGCACAGGACTGGGCACAGTCTCTAATGCTTAGTTTTTTCCATTACACAGTTTTTTCAAGGCTCTTAGTTGTTCTGGTTTTATCTATCTTTTGCTAAAATCAGTCAAGTTCATGCACATTCACTTTGTGAAAGCAGCATGAACTCGAGTAGAAAATTTCTAAAGGCACTCTTACAAAAGCAAGTGTAAAATGACAGCTACGCTACTGATTATGGCCTTGATAATATTCCCTAGGAGTCTTCACAGTCATTGGAAACAGAAGTCGGTAAGAATGAAGTTGTCTAGTTTCTGCATCTCCAGCATTCTTTTTATTTCTGGTGTATGACAGGCATGACATTTCTGACCAAAGAACACATTGTAGGAGTTTTTGTCTGCTTCTCCTTTGGTGCAGTTTTGGTACAACTTCTTCTTTTGGTGAAATTTCACATTGACTTTTTGCCTGTATCACGCATTCATAGTTGCAGAAGTCAGAACATTTTGTTCCCCTGACACAGGCATACGCTTGGCATGTACTTGAATGGGGAAGTTGCAAGACTACTTGAAAGACAAGCACAGGCTTAGACTTTATATTTGGCAGTGCTGTTGCAGGATACTGAACTGCAGAGGAAGAGAAGCTAAGGCTCAGGCAGAGAAAAGTAGCAGAGCAGACAGCACATGCACTCTGCATGCTGAGCACCTCTTCCAAACCTCTGAAGAATGGAATTTGGTAGCGAGCTTCAGGAGGTCTGTTCACATGAAGCAGGTCTGCACCTGAGCATCACAACTGAGTTCCATGAGACTCAGTCTGATTTGTAACATGGAACGACTGAAGTTCAGAGAAACCACATAAAAAAGAAAAATATATTCACAGAAACCGTGAACTCCCTGGCTAGATTTCCACAACTGGATAAGGTCTGCATTAGATTAGTACAGCTGACCACTATACAAGGGATGGAGCTCTGGTCTGTGGTTTTGGAGGTTTCTTCCAAGGCAGAGTTTAGAGAGATTATATTCCATACAGTATTTCTTGACTTCTGGAATACAATAGTTGATTTTGATCTACCACAGAAATTTCTGCTTCTTTTGGTAATGTACCCTTTCCTCACTGTCCTTGATCTGAGAGTAGCTTGCAAAACAGTCTTCAAATTGCAGGTACACACCATAGAATATGCTTGGGGGCCAGATATCTGAACACCCACATTCTTTGTATAATTGGGGTGCACCATATTCATCATGATTAGTAAGGGTTGCCCTCTCCGACTGACATGCATCTTCCCTGAAACAGATGTGGTATGGGCAGCAAATCCATCACCATGGCATGGTGCTTGACCTCTGCACAAGAGCTCAGGGGTTGATTCAACCTACTGCAGCAACTGTGAAAGTGGCTTTAGTGCTCTCCCTCACTTTCCCTCACTTCCCCCTCAACCCTTGAATTTTTATTTTTCTCAGAGCACGTGTTCTCTACTGGGAACATGAAGAGCTGGTGATGGCATGAGGGGTGAGGTGTGAATGGAAAGGAAAGGCTAGAATCTCTTGAGCATAAAAATAAATGCAGATAGAGTCTAAGACTTCTGGGATTTTGCTGCTCTCCCTCTGCCTTTCAGCAAGGCAGGAGAGAACAAGAATAATCTCTCTCTGCTCTCAACCCTGCTTTCTTCCTCTCTTGCTTCATCATGTCACCCCATATCCTGTCCATGCCTCACCTCACATCCTTCCTCAGAGCTCCATCCCCTACTCAGTTCCCAGAAGTTCTTTGGCAGCACAGTTCCCTTTATTGCATTATATTCTGTGACCTTTGAAAACTATTTATCCATTTTCTCACCCTGGTAGGCAAGTCACTCATTCAAAACTAGAAATTCTTTTGCTTACACCTGCATTTTCTGGTGGGGAAAGAGCTTCACAATCAGGGTGTGAAGTAACCAGTGGAGGTTTACATTCATCCATACATTTTATAGGTAATGAAACACATCTGGGTATGGTGTGGACAAGGATAAGGCTGAGGTACTTAACG
>NW_009215985.1:31840-51270 GCF_000690835.1 Fulmarus glacialis | reverse complement strand
GCTGGCCGCCGCGGGTGGCTGCCGTTGCGGGGCGCCTCCTGCTCCGTCGAAGGCGGCCTTGGAAGTCGTCGGGGTCGGCGTTGCCGCCGCAGGAGCGGTGGCGGGGTGAAGAACCAGAAACGGGAGACTCGCAGTGGCAATGCAGGTTTCCCGGCAGGACGTACAGCCCTTAGCTCTGCTCTGCTCTGACGGATGAAGTCAAAGCGTTTGTGAAATATAGGAAAAATGCTTTCTAAAGTGTTTTAAAATCTCACCGTTTTGAAGCTTCTAGTACTGGCATAGAGAATGGAGAAAAGAAAACCCAATATATCTGAAGATACTGTAAAACACTTTAAAAATAGGTTTTGGGTGAGAGGGCATGTGTGTTAAATGCTTGGTCGTCTTTTTGAGCTATGTGACCATCCCAAACACAAACCCTCCCTATGTTTCTCAGGGTTTTCTGACTGATACAATTTCCTCTTCTCCCAGTCTACTGCTGTTACAGTTGCGATAGGACACTTGCCGCTTCGTTGACTAATACGATGATGACACTGTAATCGGCTAAAAGAAGCTAAGACCAAATTGCCACTTCAGTCTTCCCAGAAGTGCATGTATTCTCATTTTACTCTGTTATGCTTTTGCCTTTTATCTTTTCCTGATACTTGTCTAGCGCACTGAGAAGGCTCCAGATATTCTCCTGCAGGCAAACTTGTATTTGGGGTGTAATTCAGTGAGCAGCTCTTGCTGTCTTAAGAGGTTGTCTTATTCAACCCCTTCCCCTATTGCGTTGACACAGACTGTAGGAATCCTGCTGAAAAATAACCATGAAAATGGTACCTGCATTTTTATTGGTGTCTGTTTTTTCCATCCAGATTAGTTCTCTGGTGTAGTGTGCAATGCGGTGCACCATATTTTTATCTTGGCATAAGGACATGTGACAACTCTGATGTGGTTTAATCAGTGCTGACACTACAAGTAGAACTATGTCCTTACCCTCTGTTCAGAAAGGAACTGCAGGTAAAAAGCAGTTTTGAACATGGAGAGTCACCTATAAACTCACATAGTCCCTTATCTTAATTTCCTAGTTGGAATATAATCTGCTACGCTGGAAACTATGTAGGTTATTGGTATAATTTTTCATCTCTGTAATATTTGTTGACATTTGTATGGATTAATACAGCAGGAACTGCTACAGTATGATCATATGCCAAATGGAAAACACTTGGCAGATGTAAACAAGGGTCTTGATTCCTCAGTGCCCTGAAAATGTCATGATTCGTTCTATGGTAAGTGGATATAAAATGTTACCAAACCAGAATGGTGGCCTCCTTCTAGGAAATAGGAAACAGGAGTCCAGAGGTATAATAGCAGAAACTTAGTAAAACAAAGAGTAACAAGGGTGAAAATAAGATAAGCAGGGGAAGGGTCAAAGGAGAGTGGAGGGCAAGAGAAAAGGAAAAATGAAATGTGAAATCAGAATAAGTAGATCTAGAATAAAGGGAGGAGAAAGCACAGAACCTGTGAGAGCAATGACTTTCGTTAGTTGCAAGGTTGCTTCTACCAAAGGTGTAATGGATTAATTAAATTAACTTCAAATCAGTCTCAGCTGGTTTTATCCTGTAATTTGGATATTGTTACATTGGCTTAGCTTCCACAGATAACAGCTTTTGGAAAAGAAGCTTACTTGCCTCCCCTGGTAAATTGAACCATTTCTTATTGTTATGGTTGTGACTGTGGAAGGCACAGTCTACTGGCAGGACGTGAAAGGTGGCATAACGCCATCTCCAGGCCTTCCAGATTCTGGGTGGTTCCAGGTGGATGGCTGTAACCCCCAGCATTATTAGGAACAGGCTGTTCCAAGTGCCCTGTATCCCTGCAGAGCGATGGATTGCAAGGTCTCTCTGTATTTTAGAGTTTGCTACTTAGGCAAGATGGGAAAGGGTAAGAAATAATGGTGAGAAGGAGAAAGTGATCTTGAGCCAGTTTATTTTGGCACAACAGAAGTATAAAGAATTAAAAATAATATTTTGAGGTCCTGTCAGATTTGCAAATATATTTAATGACTATCAATGAAGAACAGCTATTTCATTCTGTCTGGTATTAGTCATACAGTCATAGCTTTTTTATTTGTTTTGGCACCCAGAGCAGCCAATACATTCTCTAATTTGACTGCTGCGTGTCACAGGCCATCAGTTCCCATCCATTTATCACTGTACTGAGCCCAATAGGGACAAAATGTGTTATGCTTTCCATAACATATTATGGACCCCACTTCAACTTTCTAATACAAAGAGCTGCATGGTGTAGTGATTCTTTTGATTTCTTATTCCATTAGCTGATAGTAGCCTTTGTCAAGTACATGTTTAAACTCTTATATCAATTTTAGGATCAGCAGCAAACAAGTACTGTTTCTTTTTATTCACCTTCTTCAGGATGTGACCTGAAAGTAAGATGATGTTTCTTTTTCATTCTCGGCATCATTTGGAAAGCACTGATTCCATTATGTTTGCAAATCTTGTAAAAATCTAATGGTGTGTTTTCCTTCTGAACCTTCCTGGTTTCTTATGAGCCTTAAATCTGATCTCTTAAAATGATTGTCCTTGTTTTCCAGCTTTTTAGACGAGCAATTTAGTTAAGCTGGTTGTTTTGCTGCTGTTGTGCTCCTCCAGTATTTCAAGTCATTAATATGTTTTTCTGCTTCGTTTAATCTATTCTGAAATTAATCCAAATTGGAGTCTTTTTTTTTTATATTCCACAGATGTTCACAGTCCTTGCAGAACACTGACATGCCTATCTTTAATTTTAGTGATTATTTCTCTATTTGCAAGATTACCTAGATTTTCTCATTTGATGTAAGCATGCAGGCACTGTGGCTAGAAAGTGGGAATTGTTGGCACAGAATGCTTGGTCCTTGGAAATGTAGGATTATGAAGTAAATATCGGTCACAAAAACAGTGTTGCCTTTGTTTCTCTTTTTTTTTCTGGAAACTATTTAGTGCTACCTGTTTTATCTGTAATCTCTTACAGGTACTGATACTACAAAGGTTTGGAAAAAAATTACTGGAGAAGGGAGAAAGCTCATGGCAGGCTAACTGAACAAATGAGCAGTTTTTTAGCATTCACAGGGGAAATTACTTAGATGTGTGGGTTTTTTCCCCTCATTAAAACCTACAATTTGATTTCAAAAGTTACTGCAAGCCATTGTGTTGATGTCATAGCAACTCCATCAATTGTGATACAATTGACTTTGGGTAATTTGGAAACTGTAATTTCATTTGGTTTAAAAAGCAGTAAGTGTTCTCATGGTTTTTTATTGTTGAACTGGGGAGGTGTGGCACCTAACAGAAGGTGTATTTCTGAAGTAGTAGTGGACTGACATTTTGCTGTTTCAGTGAGGGTTTTTACAGAAATTTTACATTTCAGGTAGTGGCATTCAAAATTACTGCTCTATCATGGGTATAGATTTCTCTCTCCCTGTGGGAAAACAAAATATTGAGGAAAACTATTTGGATACTGCCAAGTTGTTTGCATTTTTGTAATTTTTTTTCTTCCATGGCTTTGAAGCATCAGGTATGAATATTTGATTCTAGATCCTGCAAAGTGCTCAGCTTGATCACCAAGCTTCTGATTACACAGCCATTTTAATCTGGCTCAAGCCCAGCTGCAGTGGAAAGGGACAATGCTACCCTGTCATGATATCTCTCCAGCTTTCCTTGTGCCAGCAAACATGATCGTGCAACTGTGCAGTGAACTAGATTAGAAAATTGATCCAGTTTCCCCAGAAACCTCCCCACAACATACGCTCTTATTTTTTTAGTTGGATCAATTTCCTGATCTAGCTCACTGTTCCTGCCTCTAATGCCTGCACTAAGATATTTGCAAGTAGCTGCATACAGAGGGAATGGGGAACCTCCTTTTTTGGCAGCAATGTGAAATGTTTTGCCCTGGGTACCTATTTCAGCAAAATGGGGGTTTGAGGAACAACAGCTTGCGGGACCACTATGTAAGCTTGGTTGCCGAGTCCATCCAGGTTTAAGAAAAGTTACCTTTTCTTGGCAAAACAAAAGAATCCTGTACCAATATATTGATTCAGCTTATAGTGTGGCACCATGAGTGGTTTTGTTGGTATTTTGTTTGGGGTTAGCATACTGCAGTGGGAGGGTAGGAAGAAGTGCCCAGTAAACGGAAGGCCTTAAGTAGGCTTTGCTGCTGAAGCCAGCTAGTTGTGAAACCAGGCTTCATCACACATATGCACCTGTAATTCAGGGTTGCTCTCGGATGTTACTGCATCTGACAAAACTGGGCAGCTTGGCAGCAGCCAAATGGATAATTTGGTGAGAGAATGTGAGGAAAAGCCAGTGTCCAATAAAGAAAAGGTGATTAGCAGTCATTCTGTTCTGTGGGTTTTCAGGTCCTAAGCTTGTAAGTATTTTTGTAGAAATTAGCAACGTTTAAAAAAAAAAAAAACAAAGCACAAAACAAACCTCACCACCACCAAGAAAAACCAGCTCTGGAGAATGCAGGTACTTATATCTGCTTAAGGACAGGTGAAGGCCTGATAAAGTCCTTTGCAGTTCCTACTGACTGCTACAATTCTCAAGCTAAACAAAGTATTACCATATTTGAGGCCTGGAAAAAAAGCAGAGAAATTTACCAAATTGTAATCTTATTAGACTAAGGATACAGAATTTCAAACTGAAATCTAGACATCCTTATTAATAAGGAGGCAACAGAGAAAATGTATATGCAAAAAGATTGATTCTTATTTATGGACTGTACATTTCCAAGGGTTGCAAATGAGAGGCTTCAGACAAGCATGCTTTGTTTTTTCTAGTAGGATATCAGACAACATTATGCATTAATTTTAAGTGAAGGTATGCCAAATGTTTCCCTGCATGTAACTCTGCAAATTTGACCTAGCAGAACTGGCAAAAGCTATACAAAATGATACTGATGCTCCTGACAAAATAACCTGCAGTGGCTTCTAAATCATATGAATTATCTATCCCTCTTGCTTGCTATCTCATAGGCTGCAGACAAATGTTCTCCTCTGACTCCAGCTATGCCACTGTCAGACAAAAATCAGCTAGGCTAGCTTAAGGTACAGTGATACAGGGTCTTTGGTGTCAGCACTAACTCACAAGGTCCTGCTTCCTCAAGTTCCTCTTTCCCCCCCGATGGCTTTTAGCCCTGTTTTTGAGTCTTCACCTTAAGCTCAGTTTGTGAAGCAATCTGTTGAACTCTGAGAGGACTGATGCAGAATTGCTGTTAAGTATAACCATAAATGTGCAAATCACTGCACCTGAGAAAGCCGTGGCTTCTCATAGGGTATAATAGGAAAAAGTATCTTGGCGTAAGGAGAAATTGGACTTACTCAGAGTAATACGTTGTTGAAGCACTGATAAATAAAAACTGTACCCCCATACAGTGTAAACTAAGCCAGCTGACTTCTGCCTGAAGTTCATTAAGAAATGCTTACACAAATTGGTCTGTCAGCAGAGCTGCGGGGAGGAGGCCTCCAGCAGTGGGTCAGTGAACGTTTCCATACAGGTTTGGTTTTTTAAAGAAAAAAAACATCAGTAACAAAGCTAGCATGAAGATGGTATAGGTGGAAATGCTTTAATTTAAAATACTAGAAGGCAAGAGCAAAGACAGGAGCATGTGCAAAAGGTGAGGACAACTTAAAATCACCTGTTTCATTCTATAAAACAAAGAATTGGCCTTCTGTTTCCCTTCCTGCTTTGAGAAAATTTGGGCTTTAGCTAGTTAAAGAAAATAAAACTATCATGACTCTGAAAACAGTGTCTTTCTAATTATTCGTTTTGCAGTGCTGGAAACAAAATTGCATCAGTTGGTTTATCTGAAGAGCAAGGGGGCTGTGATTTAACAACAGTAATCCAGATACTTTGTGCAGAATTTTTAAGCCCAGTCTTCAGTAGGTAATTTTTTTTTTTTTAGAGTGACTTGATGACTTCTGCATACTTTGAACTTCTTTAGCTTCTTCCACTGAACTTCTGCTACTACTTAGTATTGATTATTTTAATATCTGATGGTTTAATAGATGTGATGGCTCTTGCAGGACACACTGTTCTGCTACAGCTCCTTTAAGGTCTAGCTCCTTAACTATCCCTGCCTGTAAAATTACACCCTTATTCTATTGGCCCTGCATTATTATACATGGAATCCATCTTTGAAATTTCTGTGGTACAGTGCGTATCCTACCTTCTTGATAAGAAGTCATTGCAATTGAATCCTTGCCTACTGCATAGGCATAACTCATTATCAGAAAAAAGGAGGCCTATGCTTATTTTGTGTAAGACCAGATTGCCTATGGTGTTAGAACTTCATTGATGCCTGTTGCAACTAGGATCCTCTGTATGAGGAGACTGGTGCCTGTTTGGTTCAGCAAGATTACAAGCAATCAAGCACTGTGCATTGAAGGGTAAAGAGATATTTATATCTGCCCTGCAAAGATGCCTCTTTGCGGAAACATATGGTCAGTCCTTCCCATATTAGGGTGGTCATCTGGTGGCAAGAGGCCATCATTTATCGAGAACACTTCAGTATCACCTTCCAAAATGAGCCACCTGAGAGCCAGTCCTTCTGCTTGCATTCGTTTACCTTGCTGACTGCTCTGTCCCCAGGCTGTGAGCTCTGTAACTTCCTTAGTTTCTCTTGTCATTCAGTTCCTTTTAGCCTCCTGAATATCTGTTCTGAAGTATTTTCTGCTTTCACCCCAGTCCCTTCCTCCTTGCTGTTCTTAAACCTCTAGCAACACATTTTCTTTTCTGATTAAGCGCTCCTTTTCTTCTATGAAAACTGTAATGAAAAGATGCTTCTTTTGTAAAACCTTAGAGCTTTTAGGTTATCATCAGAAAGTTATATGTTAGCTGATGGTATTAGTCCTATGAAACCTTCCTATCTGGTTACTTACACAGTTTTGGTGATTTTTTTTTTTTTTTTTTTTAATGTATGATAGTTCTCTTAGAAATACAATAATTTACTTCCTCTTGTATACTTGTATAGTAGCAAGAATATTTAATACTGACCCAGACTTTGCAAAATACTTCGATGTGTTTAAGCTTACACATGCAGCTATGTGTTGTGCTGGATCCAGACTAGAAAGGCCATTATCTTGCAGAACAGAGTCCTCAGGAGAAAGTCGTAAGTGTATGGTAAGAAGAATGGCACCAAAACTTTTAAATAGAAATAAACAGGCAGATATTTTTTCTTAGACAATTTGGAATGATCTATACGGATAATATGACTTTGTTCTGAAATATATTTTAAATGGGAAAATACTGAGGTTTTAAATTTCCATACAGGTTCAATTTGAAGTGCTGTGCCTTGCACAGCTCTGGGTGCCACTTGTTAGAGAAAGAATGCGTTTTTCTTAAGTTACCAAGGTGATAGTTTTATTTATTTATTTATTACCATGAAGTTAAATGTTCTGGTTATATACAAGCAAGAAGAATTTATTTGATTTGTTTTAGCAGTTAGAAGGGAGGTCAAATTTTGGACCAGGAGCATCGTTTTATTGGTGCTATTAAGCAAAGAAATCCTAAACAAGAAAATTACATCTCTCGCTACTTTCCTGCACTGTTAGGTCTAGTCTCCTTGTTCATGTGAATCAGATCTTTTTTTGGTTTAAAAAAGAAAAAAGACTGTATTGGTTTTATATGGGTGGCTGAAATGCTCGGTTCTAAAACTGGTGGGCCTTAAGAGATAATGAAATTGCAATATTTTTTTCCACTAATATCAATCTCTTTGTAAAGTCTCAAGCTACTGCTTTAGCTTTGTTTTCCATTAATAGAAAAAAGGCAAAAAAAAAAAAAAAGAGTCAAGGCAAAGCCCAGAGACTTTGTTGTAATGCAGGGAACCTTGATTCCATGGCAGTTTTCTATTACAGCATCTTTACTTCTGTTGTGCTAAATGAGTAATGTGGATTTAAGCATTTTGTCTGATAGGTGCCAGAGCAGCAGAATCGTAAGTTGCTCACTGCACCGTTACAAGTTTCCTGCTTTCCACATAGGCTAGCAAACAAGCAGATATGCTTTACGAGTCAGACAGTTAAAGGTTGATTTAACTATACATTTGTTATTTCTTAAGTAACGGAGAAAATTGTAGGGTGCTATAATGGACAACTCAGACTCACATCTTCCGATAATCTTTAAATAAATATGTTGAAGCATATTGTTTAATTTGTAATTTACTTTTTGTTATATGTGGAGGTAATAAATAGGAAGCTAGATGGAACATTAATAAAAAAGTATATGATAAAACTCAGCAAATTTCTTGAGTTCAAATCCAAAAGTCTGTAAATGATGCCTTGGGATTTTTGCCTTTAGCTCGGTAAAGGAGGAGTTTGTCCAGGATTGCCCAGCCACATGCCAGGAATTCCCCAGAGGAGTTGTGGTTGCCCCATCCCTGGAAGTGTTCAAGGTTAGGTTGGATGGAGCTTTGAGCACCCTGATCCAGTGGAAGATGTCTGCGCACAGCAGGGGGGTTGGAACTAGATGATCTTCCAACCCAAACCATTCTATGATAATTAACTACTGAAAGCATCAGAGCATTTTCTCATTTCATCTTCTCTTTCAGTTAAACTTTGAAATTGCCAGGTGTGCTGTCTGCAGCTGGCAAACTTTGAAGTGGGTGCATTTGGTCAGTGAAAATGGATTCTGCATGTTTTGTTCAAAACAAAACAACATACCAAAATGCCAGCTGACTCACTTGATTCAAGGTTGCATGGTGGACATGGGTGACTTCATTTCCTACCCTTTTTATGTCAACTTGTCAACTTTTAAAAAATTTACTTCCTTTCTTTTATTTGTTTGTTGCAATTTTTTTTTTCTATATGAAGTGGTTTTAAAGTTTATTTTATCTTGTATTTGCTACTTAGAATATTCAAAGAATAGAGGGGAAATAGTAGTTCTCTCACAATGTACAGATACTCAGAAAGCAGATCCATTATTTCTCCCCCGACCCTTTGCAGTGTGACAGAGTATTCCATGAAGCTGGTTCTTTTAAGTGTTACTCGAATTGATCTTCCTACTTTGGACTGAGTTTTACTTAATGAGGAAGTAATAAGATGATCATAGAGAAAAGGAACATGTCTCTTTTGGGAGCGTACAATTTCTGATACTTGACTTTATTTTAAGCAGATCCACAATTCTTTCTTTAGGGAATGCAAGTTTAAATGATAATCAAACTATAGGACTTCTCTAGCAACTGTTTTGACACTGAATGATAAAAGTGTTATATTGTATATTTTCTTCCTGGGGAAAGGATTGACTGCTGCAAGATTAAGACATTCTGGATGGGTTCCATTTTCAGGTAGTTCATCTAGAAGAAGAGAATGGATCTGATTAAAGGATAAAGCTAGTTATTTGTTTGTTGCTTTACTCCATGCCATACGATGGGAGGGATTCTCTGCCTCTTTTCCCTAACAATAATTAGGATCAGAGGGTTCCAACAACTGCATATTAATATTTCTCTTTGAATGGAAACGTGCAGTAGCTGAGCAATTAACATTTCCTTTAAACTTTAAAATCTAGAAAAAAAACCTTCCACAAAATATTTAAGAAATCTCCAGCTATTCAAGAGAGCACTGAAAATAAGGGACTTCTGTGTTTGGGGTTTTTTTTCCCGAGTTTGGATGTTTTAGGAAACATCTGTCCTAATCTATAACCAAAGTTCCCATTGATGTTGTATTCAAAGTTTTCAATGAAGTCAGTGGTTCGTTTCTGGTTTTTAATTGTGTATGCCCACTAGTAATATACTTGAACCACTGACAGGATTGCAACATCTGCTGTTGTGAAATTAAGCAACCTTCATTCGCACAAAATACGAGTAGCTATTAAACTGTCATTGATTACGCTGTTAAATTGTATTTTGTGTAGAGTTGATATGGCTTCATATTATTGATTTTATATTTAATAATTTGACTGAAAACATGCACAAAAAGTTTTGTTTTAAATAGCATGTCCAGATCATTAAACACCGTGCCTCCCCGCCCAGTAATTTTGCCTTTCTGTTGATTAGCAGCAGTTTAGCTGAGAGGAAAAAATGACACTCATAATGCGAATCTGCAGAGATTTATGTATGCAAATGACTTGTTGAATTGAGGCAGTGAAATCTAGGCTTCTTTAAAGTTAATGGTTAAGCTCATTGGGAGTACTCATGCTTGTGGAATTGGGACCTTACCTGGGCATGAATCATCATCAGTAGCAACATGTGACAGGGTGTGATTGGCAGACTGCAGGCTTTGCTTGCTCCAGAAATGCTGACTAACACTTGTGGAGTTTAATTTCTATTTAAATGAAAAGGAGTAGGATCTTGCCTTAATATTTGGAATTCCCATATTTAAGAATATACTTAAGTCATATACCTCAGGCACAAGCGTTTACATTAAGAAGGCACTGAAGTGTTTAGTTGAACTGGAGGCATAATCTTTTAAGCGGTCATATTTGTTATTACCTAAAATAGTTCTGAACTGTAGTGAAATACAAAATTATCAAGAGGAGGAGAAACAGAGGATTGGTAAACCTTGTGCTTTTTACTGTTACTAAAAGGTTTAGTCATGGCTGATTGTAGACATAGCTGATTTAGCATTCTTGGGGAACAGTTTTTGATGTACTAAAGGCTTCTGTTCGATTTCTGTTTCGTCTTTTGTACTTTTTCTAAGATGCATCACGACTTCCAACCTAGAGGCTGTATTGAAGTTTGAACAAAGCCTTGAAGCATGTTGTCTGAATTCAGGCTTAGATGAACTTCTATAGTATTGAAGAGGTTTTTAGACATATCAGCATTAAAACAGAAATAAATTTAACTTGCAGTGCTTTTATAATTTTGATTGGTACATTTTCTAGTTCCTGAAGATAAAATACAGGTTAATACAGATCTTGCCCTTTCCAAAACCATCTTAACATTCATTTTCGGTGTTTAAGTGAAGTCATAATGTTGAATTTGTGATAACAGAAATTAAGTCTGTTAAAAGGCTGAGATCAAATACAAATGTATGACATCATTGCAGAAGAGAGAAATGGGTCAGCTGGAAGGAAATAAGCACTTACTTAATCAAACACAGTAGCTCTAAAATTACAGAAAATGGCCAGTAAGTTGTTTTTTGCATCAGTTCTGTTCCCGCAGATGTACTCTCCTGCTTTCTTTTCAAAGGAATGGAAGCTAAGGTGAATATGTGAAGTTTTGTTAAAATGCTGACATTATATCAGAAACACGTCAGTAGAAAGAAGAGATGTTAACAATTTGCCAAAGGGATAAATAAATAAACCGGAGATGTAGCTATGCTGCTTCTAATCTCACTAGTATCCATAGTTATTTTTCAAAAAGGACAGTGTTTCTTGTGTTGGAAGAAGCTTGTCATTTAAAGCTGGCCAGATAGACTCAGCTTAGGATGATAGTTCCCAAAATGTGTAATACAGGAGAATGATGCTAACATGGCAGCTGGACAGGGAAGTGGGTGCAATGGATTTATTCTTAAAGCTTTCAAGTACTCCCCATTTTTCATCAATAAGTTATTTTTGCCTTCATATAAGGTTAGACGAGAGACACCGTGTAGTAGTCTCTTCCCAAGTTTATCCATAGAAGTAGTGCTAGGATGGCCAGAAACCCAAAAAAGCAGGCAGGAGGAAGGCTGACTGTCTATAGCAGAGGAATAGAATTTCTTTTAAGCTTGTGAGAGACTAGATTGTTAGCTCCTTGTGCAGTTATTTTTCTAAAGACAGGTGTTTTGTCCAGCCCTTATATTACTCACAATTTTGAAATGTCTCTTCAGCCTGATTTGTTTTATGTAACCTAATAAAATCTTAACCCTACTAAAGGTTTGATGCAGTAATGAAACTGTCAGGTGGTATCCCCTTAGTCTTTATTTCCAGCTGAAGTTCCTGACCTGTTTTTCTTTTAATTTATTTTTAAATCCCGTGCTGTTGTGCTTTGACCATGCTCAACAGAGCCAGAACACGTACTGTGAGCTGATGGGGAAGGCAGGAGAATAACCAGAAGCCAGCTTGGAAATCACACTGGGGATGAAAAGTATGGGTTTGTCTCTGCAAAACACTGCTCATTCTGTCAAACTTGGATACAGATTGCTGATACTTACAAAAGATAGTTTGCATCCTCCTATGCAATTGTACAGCACGTAATACTAATTGGCAGAGCTCCCTAATGCGGCTTTTTTTCTTCTTCTTTTAGAGCTTTCTTCCAAATCTGCTGAGTTGTCTATTTCTTAGTTCTCCAGCTAAAATGCTCCTTTGCCCCTTCCCCTGCTGCTTAG
The DNA here is from genome assembly GCF_000690835.1 of Fulmarus glacialis. NCBI lineage: Eukaryota > Metazoa > Chordata > Aves > Procellariiformes > Procellariidae > Fulmarus > Fulmarus glacialis. The sequence continues at coordinate 38,999 of NW_009215985.1, read as the reverse complement.
GTCTCCAGGCTTGGACTCCATGGTGATAGTATCTTTAGGAAAAACGCCATGCTGTTTATCATAGTATGGGTGGAGAGGGAAGCAACTCTCCATTTGTGAGAAGTTAATCTGATTTTGCTGTTAGTTACAACTCCTGACCAGTGCTTGCGCTCACACAGTGGCAGGAGGTAGCTCCATGTCTAGTCAATGCTCACCGCTCTGTTTAAGCCTGTCCTTGCTTGTTCTTAAGAACAAATCTGAGCTTAAACTTCATTGCATCTAAGGTATTTGGAGACAAACTTGCACTTACCCATGGGCTTTGGAGCACCCTGCAGAGTGAATAGGAGGAAGGCATTAGCTTGTGCTGCCTGTTAGCTTGGGCTTGAGCTATCATCACCATCCACCAGTGACGTGGGAGTGCAGTCATCCTGGCCTGGCTAGCTCCACGTATGCCAAGAGTGTTAGGGCAGACAACCATCCAGGTGTTTTCCTGAAAGGGTGCAATGGCACATGACACAAAGCATTAACAGCTTTGTAAGTACCACTTAGGATCAGCAAAGAAAGCGTGGCATGCCCTAGCTGCTTTGGATCAAAGCCTTGTGGGCCCTATGGACAAAGTCAGTACCTCCCAATGCTGTTGTCCCAGGGGGCTTCTGGAGTTTTTCTGTTTTACAGTCTGACCGCACCTGGGGCAGAGCCAAGAAAGGGAACCCAGATGGATTTTTTTTTTTTAATTTTTTTTTTTTTTTTAATTTTGAGTTATTGGATAAAGTGTTTTGGATTAAACACTCAAATTACATGATATCTCATTTTGTTTTAGGATGTTTGGATGTGAGGTGTAGGCACTATTCAAAAACCTCCAGAGCAGATTATTGCTTAATGTGGACGGATAACCATCCAATATGTGAGAATCCTTGTGGTTCCAATGCTTGGGAGACCCTTCAGAAAGGGCATTGGAAACCAAAGTTTTCCTCCTTTGTGCCTCTTTATCCCTAACCACTAGGATACAATGTTTAAAGGAAGGGAAGGTCCTTTTCTCTTTTGTGAATACTACCAAATTTCATTGTGGCTGTATTCTAAAGAGTATTTTAAAAGTTTAAATGCTAAGATGTCAACCGTCTTGAATCCTTTCTTAATCTTTCTGGTCACAAATACTAAGTGGATTGACCAAGTTCCTGGATAGTGTGTTTGGTTCAAGCTGCATTTTATGGATGTTAATAAACTACTTGCTTAAAAAGCCCACAGAAACAAACCTATTCCCAATGAAATATACTATGAGTACCGGAGCATGAAAAGTAAAGTTACTCGTGTTCTAATGAGTGTACTACTTACTGAATAATCTTCCTTTAGAAAAGAAGTATGTGAATTAAAGTTATTCTGTTGTAATCTGTGAAGGTGAAAAGATTTTGAAGGCAGTGAACTCTTCCTGAAACTGATATTTCTACTCTTTAATTATTTTAGCTTCAAAATCACATAGGTATATGCAAAAAAATCATTAGCTGTAACTCATTAGCTCTGTTCAAGCAGCGGCAAACCCTTAAAAATTTTCATCATGAAATGTAAAGTCTGGGTTGTAAGCTGTACTGTTCATTCAGTGCAAAATTTCAATTGAAGCTGACAGGGGGCTTGCAGGGTAGAGATTGAGCAAGCACCCCCAGAATTAACCCACCACTATCAATTACATTTGTCACCTTTAAATCTACAAATAATTCGATCTTTGTAAAAGTTTCATTATGATGTAAATATACCAAGCCTCACCCTAAACTGATTTCCTTTCCCCTTTTAATACAGACTCCACAACTAGGAGAAATGCTAACAGATCTCAGAATTTAATGAGAGCATTGACATAGTGGAAATCACTCTTATAAGGTTATAAAATGCAAAAATTCCAATGGTCTCTTCAAGAGCAAAGGAATGAAGGTGCTTAAAGGCAGTGTCAGATGTATTGAGATTCAAAATCCAGTGGCTTTTGTTAAAAACTAAAATACCCCCTGAAATATTTACATTACTTTCCATGAACTAGAATAGAAATGCAAGAGGAAGTAGAAAAAGATTCTGCTACATACCCATGTATCCATTATCCATGGGTTGTGCTTTTAAGAATGAAAAATGGAAGTAGATTTTGTGCTCTTTGAAATTGCTGAATCACAGTTCTTCCACTTGGCCCGGGGAGACTCAGATTGGCAGGGATTTCCTCAGATTACTGATGCAAACCCTATGCTCTAAGAATACTGCCTGATAGCAATTTGTCCATATCAAAAGAAAGTATCTCTACTCTAATACTGACATGTATGAATACAGACTGTAGAACTGATGATGGCAGCTTAAATGCCCTTTCTAAGGACTAACCTTGTGAAAAGAGCAGAGTCAGAGAATCTTTTGAGGTAAATTGTTTATTTTGTACCACTGTACTCAAATATACCACAGAGTCCCTCTCTAACTTAAGCATGGGGAAATTGGGTGCCAAGAATTGCAAGTGCTAGCAGGCAAAGCAAAGCCAGTTTTCATTGTTGCAAATCTCTCATTTTGACTTTGCAAGGGACTTCGATGTCTCACTCTGTAGTTAGGACTATCCCATGTTGTGTTTTCCTTTGTAGGTATATTTTCCTGCTTTTAATTTTAGGAATTCTGGCAACTTGGTGGAAGCTGCTGCTGTCACTGGGCTGTTACAAATCTAAAAAGTCCAAATGGTTCCACAAAGCGTGTGCAGACAATCTGCTTCAAGTCTAATACAGATATGTTTATTTTTGTTTACAGAATCTCAGAATGTGGTAGCCTTGCTGATATCTCTGCTAAGAAAAATCAACATTGCTATGTAAATATTAACCATAGTACACAAAAACCCTCAAGAGAACTTGCTGTTGTTTCAAAATCATGCTGCTGATACGTAGAGCTCAAGTGGCTGCACTGGAGAATGGTCATACTTGTTCAGAATCCTTGTTTTGGTTCTTCCTCCTTGTTTTTTTGGCCTTATGTAAATATAGGTTATATTTGATGGTATAAGAAGAGACTTGGTGCAGTTATTCTTCATTTTTACGTTAGTAAGAGTATCAGTAGGGTTGTAGATTCAAGCCACGGTTCAGTATTCACGTCTTCCTGAATGAGGCTAGGAATTGTGATGACCTACGATCTTTCTAAGAAAGAGATATATGAAAGTCTGTTTTAGACTGGTCAATCAAAAATTAAAGAATTTCAATACATTGCGATGCTTTCCCTTTTCTCTAAATTCAGGTATGTGGTTGATTTATTCTTCAAGGGAAGGGTAAAATTCAACAAAGAAAAAAAAAATGCCTGGTTTTGTTTCTGTGTGATTCACACTGAAAGCCTTAAGAAGAAATAATTGAAAAGTAGTACTAAACAAGTATTTTGAGTTTTCTTATAGGTTTTTTTCTACTTTTTGAGCTTTTATTATTAGTGTTTTAAGTTTTCCTGTTCAACCTTAATGACTATAAATTCAGTGGAAGATTGTGTCACATAATTATGCTGGAGTTGCCAGAAAGTGCTGAATATTATAGAATTCCATGGGAAATTATGCCAGTTTTCAGAGTTTCACTCTCTGTTTTAAGATTCCCTCTCTGGCCCCTTTTTTAATTACAGAATTTCATGATGTGTCTACTTCCTCCTCCTCCCAGGAAGAATATTTTGGAGACTGGAAATCTAAGGGAATTATGACAGTAGGGATACTAAACTAAAACTAATTTACAGATTTGTAAACAACCTGAATAAAAAGAATTTTCTTTAAATGCCTTTTTAAATTGACCAGCCTGTAGTTTGAAGATTTGTGTGTTGGTGATTGAGCATTTCTTGTTCCAGTTATATTTCCAGTGATTCCTCCAAGAAATAGAGAAAGACAAGCCCGTGCATAGTTGACCTTCCTAAGGAGAAGCAGAAAAATATATTTTGTCTTTAGGGGGAAAAGAAGCAACATTTAAACTGTCTTTGTGCATCTTGAAGAAGTAAGTAAGGTAAATCCCATACTTTACTGTGTTATGTTAATCCCTACTTCAAGTATTTACATGTATAAATAATTCGATTTTTTTAAAAAAATCTATTCCCATCAAAGTATATATGCAGTTTGAAAATTATATGTAGATAAGTTGATGTATAGATAAAACATTACCATGACAAACAGGCCAAAGTTGCTTCTGATATGGAGAATTACCTCATTTGTCTGGATGAATTTGGCAGTGTTATATGGTTACAAATTGAAACCAAATAATTGCTTTAAGTGGAGAAAAATGGAATCAACAGTATGAGCGTGCTAACCTTTTTCTTCCTTTCTTTTTCCCTTGACTTTTGAGGAGTGTGTAGACTTTGGATAGAACTGTAAATTTATTTACAGGTGACTATTAGATTGTAAAATACACATTAATCTTTCAAAAGGGGAATGAACTCCCTCATGTATTGTCGTATTTTCTTAGTCTTGTGTATCTTTAATTTCAGTCTTTGTGATCAGATGATGATGTTCAGTGTAGCTTCTGACCAATTGATATTGTCAATTACTTTCAGAACAAATTTGAAAAAGGTCCCTTTGTTGTTAATGAATGGTCACTCTTGGGTGAAGACAGATGACATTTAGACTTCGATATTTTTGGTTTAGTGCAAGGGACAGTTTCATAGCACTGTTAAATAACACTGAAGAATATGCATGAAGAAGCGTTGAAAAATGTCACACTTTATCAATGAGTGTTCTATTTTCTACTTGGTTCGTCATGGAATATTCACTGTACAAAGCCTGGTGGTCATGAATTTTATTTGCCTTGTAACTTGCATAGTTAACATGTACAGAATTAATATCAAACTGACTTTGAGCCACAGGAACAGTAGTGTGTGTGTATATATGTATGTGTACTGTTGTGACTGTAATTTCAACTGCACTTACCATTTGTTTGCAGTAATAATGGAAGCTCATTCAAGAAACTGTTGTCCATCTAGGTCAGATTTTTACACTTTAGCTGTTTTTGATGATTCTGCAATGCCAAATGTTGTCATGAAGAAACATAGCTCACAGGAAAGTACAATGCTAAGTATCTTCAGTTGCCGTTTCACATTTTCATTTGGCTGAAATTAATAGTGCTCTGTCAGAGTAGTTCCCCTTCTATTACTTCTGCTGCTCTTCCTTCCCTCCTTCTTGCATTGTGCCATCCTTGGAATTTGTATGGATAAACTGGTTCAACTCACTAGAACAGCAGAAAAATAACTCTACAAATTAACAGATTTTGCTGGTCTACTGTTTACTGTGTTGTTACTTGCTGTGGGACCAGACAAATGTCAAAGGTGTGACAAAGTAGATGGAATTTTGTGTGTAGGAAATTTTGGTAAGGTAGAGCTGGGTTTGAGGGAGAGGGTTTGAGGGGAGGCTGGTTGAACATGACCTTCCCCTTCTGGCATTATTCAGCTATTGATTCAGTTCAACTGAAACACCTTGTTTTGATCTATTGCTTTTTTTTGTATGCAAGACCTGTGATGGTGCCCATGCATGCATAATTAAGGTGAAAGTAAGGTTTTTAAGACATCAAACTTTTTTACTGTGTTGTATATCTTATTGAATCTTAAATGTCAAGTTTATTCCAAGATGATGTGAATACTTGATACGTGTTGCCTGTCATAGTTGCTCATCAGGAACTAAGCCACTGTTGGTGGAACAGCTGACTTGGGTTGACAAGTGTTAATACAGAGACTCTTAAAAGGGGTGTGTAGGGATCTCTACATAAACCACAGTCTCTAAATATAAGAAAAGAGTGATCTTTTCCGGCTTAATTTCTAAAAAGCAAAGAACACCTCAAAAACTTACATTTGGGTCAATAGGATTGTTATGTTTTGAAAAGCACAAAGCAAAGAATAGGTGATCTATGTGACCATTACAGATTCATCAAGTAAGTAATATTTTGTTTTCTTTTTCTTAGCTGCTAAATGATATGAGGCACGTGAAATCTCTCTTAAAATGAAAGATGAACTTGTGGAATTTCTGTCTAATTACATTTTTAGTGAGATGTGTCCTCTCTCCTCAGAAAACAATACATATTTTTTGAATGTGTTTTTAGCTTGCATCCACAATGCTGGTATTCTAAAAACATCTGTTTGTTTCTCAACAGATATAAAAAATACATTAAAAAAATAAAAATGAGTGAACCGGACCGTGGAACATTCTGTACAACTCATAGGATTAGTGATGTAGGTATGTATGCTATTATGTTCAAATTTAATTGTTTTATCACAATCTAGAATAAAACTACTTATGAAATACTCTGTGCAATTAATAGCTGCATATGGAAGCTGCTATAGCATTCTGATCATAGAATCATAGAATGGTTTGGGTTGGAAGGGACCTTCAAAGATCATCTAGTTCCAACCCCGCTCCCATGGGCAGGGATACCTTCCACTAGACCGGGTTGCTCAAAGCCCCATCCAACCTGACCTTGAATACTTCCAGGGATGGGGCAACAACAACTCCTCTGGGCAACCTGTTCCAGTGTCTCACCACCCTCATTGTAAAAAATTTCTTCCTTATATCTAGTTTAAATCTGCCCTCTTTCAGTTTAAAACCATTGCCCCTTGTCCTGTCACTACAGGCCCTGGTAAAAAGTCTTCCTCTGTTTTTCTTATAAGCCCCTTTTATATATTGAAAGGCTGCAATAAGGTCTCCCTGGAGCCTTCTCTTCTTCAGGCTGAACAACCCCAACTCTCTCAGCCTTTCTTCACAGGAGAGGTGTTCCAGCCCTCTGTCCATTTCCATGGCCCTCCTCTGGACCTGCTCCAACAGGTCCATGTCTGTCTTGTACTGGGGACCCATTGCTGGATGCACTGCTCCAGGGGGTGTCTGACAAGCACCAGAGCAGAGTAGAGGGGCAGAATCACCTCCCTCGACCTGCTGGCCATGCTTCTTTTGATGCAGCCCAGGATACGGTTGGCTTTCTGGGCACACATTGCCGGCTCACGTCCAGCTTTTCATCCACCAGGATCCCCAAGTCCTTCTTTGCAGGGCTGCCCTCAATCCATTCAACGCCCAGTCTGTACCGATACTGGGGACTGCCCTGGTGGTTGACTTGAAAAAAATCTTTCCACAGTGAGGCATCATCTGGGGTCATGTTGTCAAACTTTCTGTAGGCATGTGGCAAATGAAGATTCTTAGGGGAGACTTGAGGGAGGATCATGAGATAGCTTTGCAGGATTTACCTTA
>NW_009215985.1:16499-31799 GCF_000690835.1 Fulmarus glacialis | reverse complement strand
CCTCTGCAAAACCGTATGTCAGAGGTATCGCTTCCAGCCTCTATGTTTTTAATACCGAATGGAAAAAAAAATCTTTCTACTAATGTCTAATGGCAAGTTTCACTACTAAAGGAACCTAAAAAAGAGGTTGGAAAGAAAAGGCCCGTTCCTTATCCCTATAAGCTTCCCAGCTTATGTAATGTTACTGAGGATCTGTGTGCTAAAGCTTTACAGTACTGGGGCAAAAGTTCAAGTATTTTCATTTACCATGATAATTGTATCTCAGGCTTTAGCAAATATTTGTTATAGAAAATTGTGAAAAGGCATTTAAAATCTAAAAGCTTAATATTTTATATTTTTATTCATGTGTTATATATATATATGTATATATTTGTGGGTGTATACCTACATATAAAAATATATAAAATTTATTTTCTTTGTGAAATATGAGACACATCCAGTATGTTACCTATTAAATACAAAATTTGCATCCTATATGCCAAGACCCTGATTTTGGAGTTAATCTCACATGGATAGACCCTATTGACTTCAGAAAATTCCTCAGCATAAAGTCCTCAGTAGAACAAGAAACAGATAAAGATTAGTAGCAGAGATTCAAAAGGTTCAGATATACAGGCTAAAGGAAAAAGCATATTGAAAGCAAAGATAAAATTAAATTATTTGGGGTTAGAGGTTTGGAAATTGAACCTGTCTTTCACTCCTCATTCTTTTCTTAGATGTGAGGGACATTATTAAGTTGGTGAAGATGAGTTACCTGAGGAAGTACCTCAGGTACCTACTTTCTCTTACGTTAGTTCTATATGTAGCTATGTATATTTATGTGTTTTATATAAAACTTTTTTAAGGGTGTAGAAAATATCAGATTATGTTGCTAAATTAAACTTGGGGCTTTCAGAGACAACTCTAAGGCTTCCAAACATTGCTGCAAGCTTTTTTGTTTAGAAACCCAACATAGTAACAACTTTTTTTTAATCTAGGTACCACCAAGTTTAACCTTTTTAAGTAAATGGATTCTCTCTGCTTATTCACTGTTCTCCGATACATTTTTCTGAGGTTAGAACAGATTAAGACAACCCAGCCAAAGAAAAACAGTGCTTCTCCCTGTTGTATTACAGCATTCCTTGTTCTCTCCATCTATTCATTCAGTGGGATGGCTCATTCTCCCTTCCTAGTTGTTTTCTGCACTGTATTCGTTATTGCTTCCTGTATATCAGTATACACTTTTACATTTTTAATCCTGCTTTTCCATGCTTTTTCTTGTCAACCCTCTTCTCTCATTTTATATTGTGAGAAAGAAAGGGTGCAAAAAAGATTACATGGATTTGTTTTTTGATCTTATCCTTACCACACTGTATTGAGAAATAAAGCTGGCATAGAGAAAGTAGGGTTTCAAAAGCCATTGGTAAGTGAGAGCTGTCAAACAGGGACTGCAAACTGTACTTTCATTGAGTAGTTTGAGATGACAATGCTGGCAGAGACCAAAGAAAACTGGTCAGGATATTGCAATTTTGAGTGCCATACCCAGATGGGGTTTCTACGCCTGGGTATCTATACCACAATTCAGAACAAGTGGTGTGAGAGATCCATGCTAGTGAAATGATTTGGGAATGACTTCCGATTCCTGATCTGAAGGAGGAGTGGCATGAGGACTTTGTCAATGCATGCATTGACATGCATGTAGGATGCGTGTAGAACATTTCCAAATACATTGACACTAGGTACTTACAGAGGTCTCTGCAGCAGCTGCAATAGGTGCTGCAGGGAGAGATTTAGATCTTTATCTCCTCAGTAAGACGACAGTGTCCCACCTTTGTTCTGACACTTACCTGCATCATAGTATGCTATCCCGGAATTAATTGGATCTCTGATGCTGGAGCATCACACTATCGTGCTTTTCAAAGATCATGAGATTCACAAGCACCATACCAAGGAGTTGTACTTAATGACTTCTAGCAGTAGTTCATGTCATTTAGTAGTACTAGTAACAGTTACTGATTCTTTTCTAATGAATGTGACAGGATGCATCTGCTAACTTATCTCCCAGGTGCTCCCAGGCATTTGCCTGCAGGGAGCCTGAATTAGAAATGTTATGGAATTGCTCTGAAGCTCCTGCCATGCCCTGCTGCTCATGTGTGTGGACACTGATGTTACTGCCTGAAATGACTCCTAGCTGACTAGAAGTGACTGTGAGCCTTTGGGAGCAGTAATGAAGGAGTAATAGGCTTAGGAGGAAGAACGGAATGAGTGGCTTTTCAGAGAGTTTGGCGACTGAACTTTTGCTTCTTTGAACATGGAATGATGTTCCAGAATCTCTGCGGGACAATGTTGTAAGCAATCTCAGAAAGAAGAAAAAAAAAAATCTTCACATAAAATCTTGCTAACTTAGGGATGAGAACTTTAAATTTGGATTGATGGAAAAAGCCCACAGATGAACAAAGCTACCTAAAGGCCTAAAAACTGGGAGAAAGGAGATTATTCATACTAAGCTCTTAAGAGGGATAAAATGGAAGAAATTAGTGGATCAAACTACTGAACATTTTTTGTGTAAGGTATATAAAGAAAAAAAAGTAGTCATAATACAAGATCAAAGCTATAACCTGGTTAGCATAACACTGATTTGGTGGAATAATTCACATGTTGAGAAGATGAGTGGAGAGGAAAGCAGGGTTGACAAGCAGGAGGAGAGGAGGAAGCCACCTCTGTCTAGGTGGTGTACCCTCTCAAGTTCAGAGTGTGGAAACTGCAAAGGGGTTGCCTGTGGAAACTGTAGAAGATTAGAGGGGAAGAAAGACGCAGTTCTGTTTTGATGGGAGTCTGGCGCAGACCAATAAGCCAGGAGAATATTAAGCAGCTGTGAATCTGAGATTACCTTGAGCGTGCTTCTCTCTCGTGTTGACAAATCTTGTTCAGACAGGATTTGCAGCCTTGGTTTTCTGAATTAGTTCTGATATGGCTGCTGGTCGTCTTAGTTCTTGCCTCACCCAGTTTTAAATATACATATAATATGCTTTGGATTAAAGTGACCGTGAAATGGTTGAAGTTATCATTCCTAGGAAGTTGGCGAGGGGGAAGAGAAATAAAGATAGTGGATTTTAGGAACGTGAACATAAGCTCAAAGTAGGACTCCATGGTAAGCTTGAGGTAACTGTTGTTTGGGACATATGGCAATCCCTCAATGAAACTTCTTAAAGGGATCATTGTAAGTTATCTTCACTGTGTGGTGAAAGACCAGCTTGGTTAAATCTTTATTAACTTCAAACGCTTTTTCAGCAAAACTACTTCCTCTGGGTGTTTTTGGACAACAGTCTTTCAATACTGTAACAATCTTTCAAATACTGATGATAGGACTGCAGAAAGTGGACATACCGCATGCAGCAGAAACCAAATATGATATTTTCCTTGCAATTTAGTGCCTTTCTCTTTTTTTAAGGAAGTATATTGTTTTCCCAGGGGCCTACTAAAGAGAAATTATGCTGTTCTTATGGCTGGAGATTCAGTGGGAAATGTAACTGCAACTCATTCTGTTTACATATAATTAGTAGTCTATATACTTTTTAGAAAAAAATTACTCCTATTGCTCAATCCATAGATTACAATAAATATTGAGGTAGTTTTCCAATTTGTGAAATAAGAATGCATATATTGAAACTTACATATTTCTGTATTAGAACTTAGTAAAATTCCAGTAAATGCAGTTTAAAGTGAATTATTCTTTAAGTTCACATATTAAAAAAAACTTTTTAAATAAAGTCTTTGTAAACAGGCAAATTTCTTATATAATTTCTACTAGCTTATGTTTGTTTCAAATTCTTATTCACCAACTAATAATCTCTTTGTTATGGAAACTTTTAATGTTTGAAATATACTGTTTCTAATTTCTGTCTATAATGCTTTCATTTTATGACTCACACTTTAAATATTTCTCCAGAATTTGAAGTGACTGTGTGTGTTTTATGTGATAACTAGAAAGTCTGGTTGTTCCTATGAGAAATGGTCTTTGCAGCCAGAAGCATAAACCTGTTGACTACAAACATCTATATGAACTTGCTGCGGTAGAAAAAATGGCATCTGCAAAAATTCAATTAAAGGTATGATTTTTATATTATTTATAATGTGAATGATTTTAAAATTCAGTGATCATATTTCTTTTCACTGTCCCAAGGAATCTGAGAATGAATAGGATAAAAAATTGCTGTAACAGTGTTCAGCAAAAGGGGGCAAAATATGAGAGTTTATCACAGTTAACATTATTGTGACTTGGACACATTAACGTCAAAGTGTGGAATTTCTTTGAATCAGAGATGCAAAATACATGTGGATTCTGCTTCCTAAAAAGACAGGAAAAAATTGTATTCGAGTGCTTTGAGGAAATTCATCCAGACTCATTATATAAACTGCTCAAAATACTGGGGGTAATGGAGAACTTACAGGAATAAATGGAAAGGGGAGGTTGATCCAGAAAGAAAGAAAACAAAACAAAACAAAAAGATATGAAGTGAGGATTTCCATAAGTCAAGCTGAGGTAGATCTTGAAAAGAAAATTAAAAGGGTTTTATAGCCATAAAATGTAAATGTAGAGCTAGACAGTTAGAAAGGTATAAATAGCTGCAGTATGGCGCAAATGGTAAATAAGAAGGTAGTCTATTTAATACTAGTAAAGTTTAATGAAAACTTTACCTCTACTTTTATTAAGAGTGATGATTTATAATGTGTGGACAAAGCAGGGTCACTAGCAGAACTGAAGAAGAAGCAAAAGGCAGGGCTGTCAAACTGGAAAGAAGACTAAGTACCAGATTTTTCTATCCACTAATACAATTTCACATACTCATATTTTCTGTAAGTCTGATCTTAGAGACATTTAATAAATCCATGCAACAGTGGGTGGTACCATATGAGTTGAAAATAGCAAAGCAATTTAGTATATTAAGAAAGGAGATACAATTTTGGAAGCATTTTTGGCAATGATACACCCAAAGTCTTCGACGATGTGCACGTTGATTAGAGTACAAGGTGAAGAGAAGAATTTGTAAATCCAAGAAAGAAAATGGAAAGTGGGGACCAGTCTCTAAGTATGGGGGAGGACAGGATGAACACTGGTAGCTCTCCAGACAGCCTCGTTTCATCCTTTACATTAGGCATATGCCAAACATTATGACAGAATTTTACCTTTGTAAAATGAAGGACCAAACATTAGAGAAAATGTAAAGAGAGAACTAGAAAGATTAAGATATAACTTAGACATAGCTAACTCTAGAATACTGCATATGACCTTCATCATTATAGTAAACACACATACACACACACACCCCTACACCCCCCGAATAATAAAGGAAAAAACCCTCATAAGAAAACCTAAAGGAGTTACAAATTTTCAAGTATTTTGAGTAATGGTATTGATTATACTTACTGATGTTAATAAAAGTCTATGTAACAGGTAAATGAAATTGGACAACTTGGTATTAGAACTAACTGCAGATAAACCACTCATGTATGAATCTGTTCCAATTTGCTTAGCTTTAAACTACCTTTAGGCAAGCAAATGCAAAGGTGCAGATTGGCTTTTGTTCTTTTCTTCTGCCAAAAACCTAAGCAGGACTTTATTCCTGTCCTTCAAAAATTTCCCTGTCTTATTTTAACATAATACTAAAATCAATAATGTATATCACTGCTTTGAGAAGAGACTTAGTAAAAATGACATTCTCTTCTTACAAAGCTTTATTGGTTTTACACTTGCAGGAATGAAAATGTACTTTTTCCACAATATCAAGGAAGATTTTACTTTAAACACACAGAATGCTAGCCTGCTGATCAAGGTGTCTCTTCTTTGGGTCACATTCCAAAGCAGAACTGTTGTATGAGACCTACTTTGTGTCATGTCAGGTGTCTCGTTTATCTGGAACACAGTTTACCTTTGCCATTGATGTAGCCAGCAGATTTGGGTTTAGCCTGGTTTATTAGCTTAGGTTCAGTGCTGCACAAACACAGCTCTTCTGCCTCCAGAGGTACATTAGTTTGAGAAACAGTTTAGCTTTCATGTGACATGACAGCGAAACTCTTGGGTCCTGTTGGACCTCAGCATGGAGCCGTTCAGGTGCCTTTGTGGCACGCTTCTGGAGCTGGGATGATTTCAGCACTTGTGGACTGGGCTGGCTGCTGATACTTGGTTGCATTGCAGGTGCCAGTAAGATTGACCAGCTGCTGTGTGACACCATGCAATTAGCAATCAAACTAGGTAGTGTGAGTTCTGAGACCTACAGTATTGGGGAAATTGTAGAGTGGCTTTGATAGCAGTCAGACATCATTGGGTAGAACCAGTCCGGTTAAATTGAAGTAGCTTTTAAAAGATGATGTGCTTGAGTGTCTTTGTATCTTGCTTCCCAGTGTGTCCTCTATGAATATGTATTGCCTTTCTTGTCAGTCTTGGTTACATAAAACATTGGAGAGCTGATGAAAAATTTTTTTTTTTTTTTTAAATTTTGTGCCATTCTGGGGGGGTGGTTCTGATTGCTTCCAACATTACCTACAAACCAATAGGGGAAACATGGAATATTTCCAACATTACCTACAAACCAGCAGGGGAAACATGGAATATTTTTGTGAACAAGCTCCTTAAACAGCAAATCCAAATGTATGAGAAGACTGTGGCTCATTTTAGTTCTCATCCAGCTGTACACTAAATAGTTAGTTCCTGATTTTGCAGTGAGCAGAAAATAACACATTTTAATCTCAACACGTTTGTCTTTAGAAAAGAAATTCTTTGAATCCTATTTATGAGTTTAGGTCCTTTCCATACAGCTTAGCATCGTGCTGTGGCTGTTAAACCACAACAGAATTTGAAGTGTTGCACTTCTTGTTTTTAATGGGACAGCCAAGACATGGATGTTCTTTTACACTGGATTGGGCATAAGTACTTGTATATTGCAACTAGTTGGGGCGGGGTTGGAGGGTGAAGGTGATTAGGAATAAACAGGTTTTGGTTTTAGCTGTGGATGTCCAGAAACATTCTTTGGATTTCTATTTTTAAGAGCTTCCCCTTGAAAAATGGTGCTTTCTTTGAAGGAGAATATATGTCAAACTGCCAGAAATGCAGATGTCCAAGAAGTCTCCAACCTCTCTGGAATATATGTTGCTGGCTCTGTATGTTTTCCTTTTCAAGTTGTGTGGAAATAGTGTAAAATGTTGATCCAGAAACACTGTAGAGTGAAAACTTCTTGTGAGAGTGGAACTGCTTTCAGTGTATAACTGTTTCACTGATAAGTGTTACATGATTAAAAAAAAAAAAAAGATCAAGTTCACAGAAAGAAGTGATTTCTGAAGAAACTAACACTGATACACATTCAGATGAAATAGTTTCTTCAGGCTGAGAAACAAAATAGAAGAGGAAAAAAATTATCAATTTGAAACAGACTCCTTCAGCAGTAATGTTATTTGAATGCTTTTTTAGAAAACTGCAGGATAACGAAGTTTTGTATGCTTAACCTGTGCTAACATGGCAATTTGTTATCTCTTCAGTCCTGGGCCATTCCTCTGAACAGTTGCAGTTTTGTGGATGGCCTTTGGAATGAAAGACTATGCTGAAGAGTTTAGAAACTATGCAAAATGCAGTGACTAAAGTTTTCTTGTGTAGATGACTAAAGGATCTGATCATCTGATGTCTTTGGCCTGTATAAAATAAAACTCAGAGTCTTCATTCAGACGGGATTGCAGAGTTCAAAGGGAAATTTGCTGAAGAAATATGGATTATGATAAAGTTCTAAAAAAAAAAATCCTTTATATTCATGTCTAAAACATATTTAAAAGTTCTTTGAACAGAAGTTATTAAATGAGATATATTGGTTAGCAACATAACATATACTTTTTATTCTCATGCTGTTTCTTAAATCTTAGTAAATGGAATATATACAGTACCAACAAGCATAGTTTATTAGTTCATACTACTGTCCTGAAGGCTTTGTGATAAAAAAGGGGGTTGCTTGTGCAGCTCCCCTCTTTGTATTTAAAACAAAGGGGTGACAGTGAATGAGAGGAAAAAATACATACTTTCTTTATAATATTGCTTCCTTTAACACATGTAAGTATAATATATCAAAAGCTCTGGCAGATATTTCTTCACGGATTGGCAGAACAAAATTCTACTGTGTTCATTCAAGCTTCAAACTCATTTTTCATCATCTGTCTTTTGGTATTTCACCTTTTCAAGTGTTTTCCAACTGAGTAGGTAGTAAAATATATACACTGAAAGCTCCACAGAGAATCTAATGTGCTCCCACTGTCCTGGTTTTGGCTGGAATAGGGTTAAATTTCTTGCTAGTGCTGTGTTTTGGATTTAGTATGAGGAGAATGTTGATAACACACTGATGTTTTCAGTTGTTGCTAAGTGCCCTCCTAGTCCAAGGACAGCTCCCGTGCCTACTGACTGAGCTAGGTACACAAGATGGGAGGGAACATAATCAGGACAGCCAATGGGGTATTCCATACCATGTGACGTCATGCTCAGTATATGAATGGTAGGCGTGATCCAGGAAGTACCGATCGCTACTTGGTTATCGGTCAGCGCGGGTGGTGAGCAATTGCATTGTGCATCACTCGTTTTGTATATTCTATCATTATTGTTATTATTTTCCCTTTTCTGTTCTATTAAACTGTCTTTATCTCAACCCATGAGTTTTTCTCACTCTTGCCCTTCCGATTCTCTCCCCTTCCCTCTGGGGGAGTGAGGGGAGTGAGCGAGCTGCTGCGTGGTATTCGGCTGCCTGCCAGATTAAACCACGACACCCACCTACTACTTTTTTGTTGCTGATTCAGACTATCCGAATTTTGAAGTGCTGGGTTACTCCTCCATTGAGGAGAAGCAAAGAAGCAAATGGTAAATCAGTTGTTGACCATTTAGGAAAGAAAAATACAACACATACAGAAAAAAGCTAATATTGGAGCAGTTATACATAAATGTCATTGCTGTTGCTATAAAATAATTTCAAGAACATATTCAACTTTAGGTACAGATCTACTTTTGCTTCACTTCAGTTTTAGAATTGATTTGAAAATGTATGTATTTCCAAATTACTTTAAATACAGCATTCTCTTTGCTGAAGTCTGGTTTTAAGCACCTAATGGTAATCAAGAGAAAGCTGTAAGTAACTTTTTAAACATGAAACTATGTAAGCAATAAAAATAAGGAGACATTATCTTTGATTCAAAAGCATTGTAACATACCGATTGAAAGCATAAAACAGGTGTTTTCAAACTCTCTTATAGTACAGTCATATATGCAGCTTCCTATAAACAACTTGCTTCTCATTCACAGTCAGATAATCTCTCCATAGCACCTATTGCAACTTCTTACCCAAATAATACCACTAAAGCAGGTTTGCTGCAAAAGCACAATGGATTAACCACATTCTGGTTGTGGTTCTTCCTTATGTGACTATCTAGAAACCAGGTATATTCAACCAGATATATTAAACTCAGATTCATTTGAGAGGTGTAAATGTTTCTAGTTTCAAAATTTTAGGTATTTTGTTTTAAAATAAGATTTTTAGCTTTGTTGGTGGGTGAATGAGAGGCTGTGATTCGAGAAGTGATGGGATTCTTGCTTACCTGTGCATAAGTGCTGCAAAGAAAAGTTCAACAACTTTACTCTTTGAGAAGCCTGCTGGTATCACCTGCCCAGCCAGTGGAGGGAATGGAGAACATGCTTGTAGGTGGTTTTGCTCTCCAAGTTCTTGTGCCTGTGAACGCAGAGGGGGTAATGTGTGGTTTTGTCCAGCTTTCACCAGGCAGGAAAGTTGACTAAGCATTTTAAACACAGCAGATTACTTCCACCTGAGCCAGGTGGAAAAGCAGCATTTTTGACTCAGAAGGTCATTTCTTTCCTGAACTAGATGTGGAGTGAGATCTTTATTCATTTCTTCCTGTTATGAACTAGGACAAGAGTTTCCAAGCTTCTTCTTGTCTTGCTACTTTTCTGCAGTAGAACAATGTATCTGCATGAAGGAAGGTCCGGGGAGGGGAAAAAAAAGGGGGAAGGGTGTAAATTCTGGGAGCCTCTGGAATCAGAAGGGGTTTTGCAACTAGAGAAGTTGGCTGGGGCAGGGATGAAGTCAGGGGCTATGGAGGAAGGCGACGGCAAGGTGGCAAAAAGAGAAAGAGCAGGAAAGGAGCCAATTCTGAACTGAAATGCTGCTTTGTCCTGAGTATCCATTGGGAGGCCAGAAGGCAGTCATGATGTTGGGAGGATGAGAGAAAACTGGCTTGTTTCAGGGGCTTCTGGTAGCCACAGACAACTTCTGATCCTTTTTCCTTCATTGTTGGTTGGCCAGAGTCATCAACCTTTCCCTGACAGCTTTTCCTCTAGTTTAAGCACTAACTCCATCTGTCTCAAAAGCATGTATTTCTATTTTATCTGAAGTTGTAAGTAATGTTTTTGTGAAGCCCTCAGACAGTTTCAGAGCCTCTTTAATTGGATAGATTTTGAAAAAGCACTCTTTTTTAGTAATCAATTTTTGAAATTCTTTTTCTTGAAAGACACGCTTTCACTCTTTCATCTTCCCACCTGTAAGAAAGTGTATTTTTTTTTCTCCTCTCGTCTTCCCCCCTTTACCTCCTGGGACATAGGGATGGGAAAGAAAAGGAGAAAAAGGGAAAAAAGAAAACAGACTGCTTTTTTTTTCACTTTCTCCTCTCATTTAATTGTGATTTGAAATGGAATAAATTTTTTTCATGAAAATTGGTTACATTTGAACCCATTGTTCTTTAGAAAAACACAGTTTTGAAAAAAGCTTTTAGGTTCACCGTTCTGTAGTTAAAAGTTTCCATACGAAGGCATTTGATAAAGCTATTGAACAGATTCAGAATACTTACAAGCTTTAATTTTTCCTGCAGATTAAAAAAACAGAGCAAGTTTCAAAAATTAACAAAGAGCGAATGCTGCTGAAACAGCATTGGCAAGTGTGGTGGCAAGAGCATAAAAGACTGAGTGAGAACAGGTAAGAGCTGAGGAATCTTAATTAGCCATTATTAAAGAAATACTTCAGTAGATAGAGTTTCTGGTGTGGCATAGTTGATTCAAGGGACACTAAGAGGAAAAGATTAAAATACCTGAACTGAAGATAATTTTTTGTGCAGGGTATGAGAGTTTGTGATCTACATTGAAAGGGGTCTGTAGACATGAAGAGAGAACATAAAGGGGGGGGGAGAGTAGAGTGGATGTTGTTCTGCATGTACCGCTCCATGATGATCTCATAGCTGTTTAGTTGACCTATCAACATCTGAAGAGCATGTATTTGTAGGAGTATCAGAAGTTTTCAGATACTTTTTAATTCCTTCAGAGTCTGTCTATAGATGTGCATATTGAGTTCACACTTTTAACAGGGAACATTAATACTGTTCTAGTCTATTAGCTTGCATGTTGTATATACAGCAGATCAATGAGAGCATTTTTTGCTCAAAGGAGGGTTGCTTCCATACCCCCTTCATGTCCAAGTCCTGCACTTCATACCTTCCCAGGCAAAGAATCCCCCTTTTTACTTAATTATTAGAGTATTCGAGGATTATCATTCTTGAAAACTTCACGAATAAGAAATTAAAACTTCTGTAAAACTCATATTCTTATCTTCCAGGCAAAAAGCAGAAGCAGAAATAAAGACTTTTCTTGATGAAAAAAGGCATAAGCATAAATTTTTTTTGGATATGAGGGACTTGGGTAAGAATTTTTTATTCATTTCTTGATTATTTATTATAGTCAAAATTATCTTGATTATTTGTTTGAGTTTTTAAATCCCTGTCTTGACAGGTTTAGATTTAGAAAGCACAGTGCTGTGTAATGTTTTGTGTGTTTGAGAAAGCTTTATGTTTCCTTTGGATATAGAGCATGAATTATCAAAGGAGCGGGATACATACCAAACAAATACTGTAGTTCCTATCTGGCAACTAAAACAGAATTTGAAATTCAGGCTGTCTGAAATGCAGTGTTACCTCTCAGAAGAATCTTGTCTGAAATCCAAGTTCAATCCAGCTGAGATGTTACAGCAAGTTAGTATTTTAACTTTATTTTTACAATTTATTATCACTGTATTTTTAGCATTTTCATTTATTTTTATGCAATACTTTGAGAATAACGCTCACATTCAGAGTACCCAGTAACCTCTATACTTGCCATAGTGTAAATCTGTTTCTCTAAAATCTATAAAATCATAGTAGTGTAGAACTAGAAATCAGGCTCTTTGTTTCTAAATAAGAGCTTTCATATTATAACAAGATAAAGAAGTAAGAGTAACATGTTTCATGAAATAGATCAAATTTGTGAAGAAGCAACAGAAGGCAATTTTGGAATTCCTTATCCTTGAAAGTTCGGCTTTGGAGAGAGAGCTTGAAGACTATAAAACAAAAGTAAGCTTTTCCTTATAAGTTTAATTAGCAGTTTTTTGAGAGAGAAAATGTAATGCACAGTAGTCTGCTGAGTAGCATTTTTTCATCACAGGCATTAGCGCGTTCTTTTGAAGAGAAAAATGGACTTTTCCTTGAAGTTCCTTCAGCACTACTGTCTCTGGAATGCCCCTACCCTGATTTGAAGACCTTAGTTATCAATGAATACCGAAAGCTTGCAAGAGGATACTGGTCTAAGCTTCAAGAGGTTGATCAACAGTTAAAAGTTTTATATAGGTAATGACATCTGTTTCTGGATTTCTTTTGTTGGGTATAAAATAAATAACTATAATGTATTTTGTAATCTATAGATCCTGCAGTTGCCCTTTACCATTAGGGTTGGTTCTATTTTATACAGAGCAGAGAATAGTTGACGCACTGCCCAGCTCTCTGGGGTTAAATAGTCGGTAGCTGTTTGCACAGCTGAGAGAATTGAGGGAGTCCTTTCAAAAGCTCTCATCTGAAATAATAAGCGAAATGTTTTGTGGATTAAAGAACCAACAATCTGGTTTGCATCAAATGCCTTCTTCACATGCTTTTGTATGAATAGAAATGATTCTTTCTGTATGGTAATTACACTATCAAATTTCTGCCAGAAAAGTACAGTCTTTCAGAGAGAGATCTAGAATGTGTTTATCTATAAAGCAGATAAATAGGTCCAATCTCTTCACAAATTTTGGATCACTGCAGTAATTCTCATCACAAAGAAATGTTAAAAATGTATGTAGCTCTGATTCAGAATAACTGAAAGGAGGAGAGATTTTTCTGTAAACAAGTTTATAGAAAGAACATAAATGTTCATAATGATCTAGAAATGTAACATACCTATATATTAATAGCATAAAGCTTAGCTTTTCTGCTGAGGCTGACTTGAGTCCAGGAGATATTGAGTTGCAGATATTGGACCACCCTTGACTTCTTTTTGTCATTTACTGATATTCCTCTGGCTTAGAATGGCATCAGGTTTTAAGACGACTGAGAATAGGAAGGTCAGTGGAATTGTTTGAAGCCTGGACAGAAGAAACTGGAGAGAGCAGGAAAGTCCCTAAGTTTCTGTGGTAAAACAATCACATGCTGCTTCTAAATCTCCCTCTTTTTCTATATACACCTAGAGTGCAGCACTTAAATCTTCTGCCACTGCTGCTGAGTTAGTTTGGGGGTGCTGAAACAGGTTTAAGATGTTGGATCCCATAGAAAGTGATGTTATAATCTACTTATCTTTTGTATAAACTGTACAGATATTCTGTAGGTTCTTCTTCTGTTACCTGAAATCTGTATATTATTACTGTAATGTCCTAGCTATTATAACATACTTATTGAAAATTGTTATGATCTTTCCTATATTTATAGCATTTATTAAGCAGCAAGTGGCAAATTTACAGCAGTTCCTTTGCTACTGTCTCTGATATTTTGTTGCAGTTGCTCTTATGGAAGAAGTTTTAATAACCTCTGTGAGAAAATCTGTGACAATACTAAATCATTAAATATGTACAAAGTCTTTCTAGTGGTTTTAATTAAAATTGTGTTAAAGTTTATGATCAACACAATTTTGGTGAAAAGTCATAATTTTAAATCCCTTGATCTGCACAGCATGTGTGCTACTGAATAATAGACAAACATCAATATAGACAACAGAATCTACGAAAATGGTTGAAAAATCTACCATGGTATTTTCATTGATCATATGCCAGGTTTGACTTTAGGTCTTGAGTTAGGTAATTTTGCACTGATAATTAAGTAACGTCAGGACTTAAAGATAAAATACCATATTTGTAAGGGAAAGAAATTCAGTTGTAGGCATGAAAACATATGCAGTGGTACTTTGAAGGAATTAAGTTATGATATCTAGATGAGAAAAAAGAAACGGATGTAGCTGGAAGAAATGCTGGTGGTAGTGGCAGTGGCAGCAATCTGCTGGTGGGATGTAAGGGTAGGTTGCGTAGGACAATCTACCCAATTTGGATCAGCGTATGCCAGTATTTTTAGCTGGGAATGTATGAAATCATAAATGAACCATCAGCAATTATCTTAAGCATTTTATTTAAAGCTAGATCTTGGTCTTTTTTCGCTTGCCTTCTGGTCTCCAAATCTTTAATGTATTGCTCATTTATGTTTCTATGATTTTATCCACAACAATGTTAAAAATGTGTTTTCAATAAAAGAAGCAAGACACTGTTCTTGTAGAATTGCTTACTTCTAAGATCTGGGTTTTATAAAAGACACAACACACTCTGTCACTTCTTACATTTATATTGGCTAATTTGCATGAAAATATTCTATGAGTTTGTAAAGATACAGCCTTGTGATTTAAGTATTCTATAGTTCATCAAGCTAACTTTGATCTGACTAACACAGATAATACTGTCAAAAGTTGTGACAGATTTTTGACCTTGGTATGTATCCTCTGTACTCTACTGATTAATATAGCCTTAATGAAGCCTTTGCAATTATTGTCATTGCTCTATACCTGAAGATACCAAACATTCTCCTGCAGTACTTTTTTTTTTTTTCTCATTTTTGTAATTTCAGAAGTTGCTCAGTAGAACAATATGATTATATGATAACATGATATCTTAGTCACCTCATCTGAGGATTATTTCTCTGTCGTTCTTCCTCTCTCATCATATGCTTGAATGTACAGTAAAGAAACCTTAAGTTAATACTAGTCTTCTGGCGTTACACATCTCATTGTTTAACTGTTCAGACTGTCTGGAACAGAAAATTTGGAAGTGTGCATAGAAATTCCAAAGAAGAAAAATCAGAATAAGGTAATATTTTGGTCTGCTATATTCTTTGTCTGCTTTTCAGTCCTACTAGAATGCACATTACAGTGTTTATTGTTTTTAGAAACTGAAGAAGAATTTGTTGTTGGTGTTT
>NW_009215985.1:555-16488 GCF_000690835.1 Fulmarus glacialis | reverse complement strand
CCCCCCCCCAAGTGTAATACAGGATTATAATGTTGTATAATCTAAATTCACTTCTTTTACTGCTGCTAAAACACAAATTTTTGTGTTTGGGCAATACCCAAGTCCTGAGTTATCCCACAAATTGTGGACTTGGAACTGATGTGTTTGTAATAGCTGATGATTCTCTAAGAAATATTATATTTTTGCCACAATTTCCAAGGATGTCTGAATTATTTAAATAACTGAAGGATGAATGGAGTATTGCATATTCAGCACTGTATCCTCTGCAGCATCCTTTCAAATGAATGGGATATTAGGACTAAGTCAAGTAAATTTAGTTCCTCTTTTCAGGCCTATTACCAGGATGTTTCTGGTACAACAATCGGCAATGACATAATTAATAGTCAGGGAGGTTAACATCTCACTTGGTGGTATTGTTGCAGTCCATGTGTGCGCAGATTCAACAAGACAGCAGTGCATCAAGTATAGCTTGCTATTGCAAAGGATATATGGGGATTATAGGGTGGAGAGGGTAGCTTCCCTTCTGAGTTGTTTATATTCTTTAGAATGTGTAAAGCCAGGGATTAATGCTGGGTAAATCCGTTTCAAAGGAAGCAGCTGCCTCAGGGTTGTTGAATATAAGACAATTGCTGTGTTTCAGTTCTGAAACAAAATAAAGATTGTACTGTTTTCTAGTAGAATGATACATACAAGAAAAGCAAGCACTACATTTAAAATTTGGTTCATGCATTCAGCCTTGTAAAAGTTTGTCAATATCTTGTCACTGAAGAAGCCTGATATTAGCTTAAATATTAAGGTAAAACGTGTTGGCACTCTTCAAACTTGTTTTAGATTAGATTTTCCTTTCTGGAATTTTACAAAAGTTTAAGTGAGGTGACATATTGAATTCAATCAGGCAGGATATTTTGAAATTCTCCATGCATTTAATGGTTGCGAATACACTAGGCTGGATCATGCGCTTTTTTTTTTTTGTGCTATTTGTCTATGAACAGCTGACAAAATCTCAGCACAGCTGACAAATTTTGGGACAGCTGTCAAACCAAGGCATGTGCAGTCAGTTTATCCCTACTTACAATAAACTACTTGTAGCTCTAGCTATAGCTGATTGCTCCCCAGAGTATCTTCCACAAACCTTAATTTCTCCATCTTGTTCCTGAGTAGTGTAGAGATTCATTGTTAGCTGGCCATTAGAGGAATATACAAATCGGAGGGAACCTTGAGAGATATGTGAGATATAGGAGGCAGAAACTGATGCGGCAGCTGGTCCATTTGCCCTTGTGTGCTGAAGGCAGAGGAAATCACCAGACTGGCCTTCGGACCACAGAATCTGTGGTTTTCCCTGCTCTCAAGTTCGTGGTGTAATGTTTCCTAACCAAGATGTATCTTACTCTACCTTACTCTTCTTGTAGACAGAAGACCTGTATTTGTTCACAAACCTGTATGGTCAGAAATACCCAAGGTAGATTGTTACAAAAGAGAATCTCAGCTCTTAGAACTGTCTCATTACTGTCACTAAAATATTGTGTTCCAAATGTCGCCATACCGAGGTGTATCAGGACTCACAGAAGAGGATTACTGACTTCTTTCAGAAATTACAAGAGGTAGTTCAAAATCCAACCCATAAACTAGTAAACACTCTCTTAGGATTGCTGGTACTCCCTCCGAGTAAAGACTAGCAGGGTTTTGTGGTGGTTCCTCTAATAAACAAGTAAATAAAATATTTGGGCTGGAAAGACGAGAATGCTAGGTGTTATCTTAAGAAAAAAAATACTTTTGTACTCACTTAGTCCAGCATCTGTAGGAGCAGTTGCAGTGAAAGAGATTTAAATCATAGCAAAGAATAATTAATTTGTTCATTAAAGTTATTCTTCAGAAAGCCTATACCTCAGAATATCAAATTATGACACAGAGATTCTAAAATTAATAAATGAACTGATTTCATAGAAAAGCTCCCTCTAGAGAAAAGGGAGGAGTTTAAAACATTAATTTCTGAGGATCAGTTGCAAGACGTTTTTCTTAGAGGCAGTAAACGTTGCAGAAATAGCACATCTTTCCAATACCACCTCTGTGTCAAAGCTCAGGGACTCTTGTCTTTGGAGAACTGTGTCTGCTGTTCAAGACCTGCAGCTTGAAGGTTATAAGATACTACTGCAGCCGTTCCCTCTTTGAAGGATTCCTTAGCCCCATTTCACTTTCTGGGGCACTATTTCGTCTTTAGACTTAGCGTATGAAAAAAACCTCAGGTCAGACATCTATATTCATTGTCTGTCATGGGAAATTTAAGCAATCACCTATAAAGAAACATTTTCATTGCTATTCTGCTTTTGCTAATGTAATTTCACTTTCTATGTTGTCTCCAACGTTTGGTTGGTAGTTGTCAGTTGCTGCAAATAAACTTTTTACAGGAGCTAGATCTTCTCTCTCCCCTGTTTTGAAGCCACCTCCATTTCTTTTTGTGATAGCTGGGTTTAATAGCAAACAGCTGGGTCCTAGAAACAGTTTGTCAGATATTTCACACAGTTTAAAAGAAGAGAAAGGAAAATAGGTGGAAAGTATGAATAATAGATATCTGTCTCGTGTAAGCTTGTGGAGGAAAAGCTGTCTCCTTCCACAACTTTATTAATTTTAGCCTACTAATGAGTCTCCAAGTCGGGATTATTACTATAGTATTTCTAGTCCTAAATCTGTATCTGCACAAGTGGTGGGGAGCTTTTCTGTATGAGCTTGCGCTGCTGTACTGTAATACATCCCCACACAGCAAGTGTTTGAAGTCTTGTGAAAACAGGGAAGTCAATGGGCTGCAAGATAAGGTATGACTTAGTGATACTTTATATACCCCGCTCACTGCCCCCAGGAGTGCTAGCTGCGAGTTGGCTGGTTGGCATTCTTTTCATGAGAAGTTAGGTTGCTGTTGAATTCTGGTTTTTATTGGCTACATTTTGTGAATTATTCTAGAGCTGTCAACAAATGCAGATTGTGAACCTTTCTCTTGTGTGGAAAAGCAAAGACTAAAGTGTCAGTGTATGCTCTTTGTCCTGTGACATGATACTGCTACCTCTGGACATTTTAGTCTTTTTTGAAGTTAATTTTCTATATGTCACTTTCATTTTACTCCATTGATAAAAGGTAAGCTACTCAAAAGCACTACCACAGAGGGCCAGCTAAGAGTTAGTGCTTCATATTTTCCCGCAAAAAACCCTTTCATGACTGGAATCTCTCTGTATACAATACAAACATTATTACTGCAGAGCTCTCTTGTTTCGGTGTGTTTGTAGCACTAATGGCCATGAAAATGTTATTGGAGTTTATTGAAGAAGGTAGGATGTGATTTCTCCTTACCTGGCCATCTTCATTGTGGTGCTGTCTGCATAAAAGACAAGAGTGACTTTTAACATTTATTCAAAGAAAAACGAAATAGAGAAAAAGTACGCATGGAGTGCAAGAAACAAGGTGTTCATTACTAGGGAATAGTAATTTTAATGTTTCCTCATAATTGGTTATCATTAGGTTGCCACCATTCTGATTGTGGAATAACGATTCTGTGCTGAAAATGTTATAGTAAGCTAAGAATCATTTTTGTTTCATGAAAGTCAGAGGATGAAGAATGGGAGCGGGGAGGAAAGAACCTCCGATCACTAGCTGTCTCCAGAAAGATGGGAGAAGGTTAAATCCCTCTTAAGACCATAAGGGTAAAAATAAAGCACATTAGTCTGCCTGAAGAAAACTGTAAAATAAATGCCTTTAGGTAGGTGAAGATAAGCGGACCTCTGTCCAAATTTGTGCCAACTTCATGGCAAAGCATGCAACAGCAGAAAGTGCCAGTAGAGAGGAAAAGAGGTGAAATGCATGTCGTCAAAGGATTGGGTTCCCTTGCCTGACAGGATATTACTTCGAAAATGGTTTGTTGAAATGGGATATTGTGTCTTTGTATTCTTGAGATATGTCTGTAGGTGAAGCTTTCCGTTTCTTAAAACCAACAGGTCTAGGGATATTTTCTTGTTTCCTCCTTTAGTGTCCCAGAATATTGTACAATGGTGATAATACACTGTGGTTTTACTGTGCAATGTTTTTTAAAGAAAAGTTGTGTTAAACTGGATTACATAGAATTTTTTTAATACTTGTATTCACTTTTCTCTCTTTAGAGATAATGCTAGATCGTATCATAAAATCTAGTTTAATATTAATTACATATGAGCATCTCACAAAAAATCCTGTTTTTTAAAAACCTATATTTCTGCCTGTGTAAGGATAAAGTTGTTCTAAGATCTTACTGAATGCAGTGCTATTAAATACCAAGACACCACTGCTGGCTCAGGAAGTCTGAGAGCTGCAAACAGTTGGAGGCTGCAGGAATTTGGTGGGGGGTAGAGTCATGTGATTGCCTTCTTTTAATTTTCCCTAGGCTTTTAGTCACTTTTGAAAACAGGTCACTGGGATAGAGAGACCTTTTGGTCTGACTCAGTGTTGCTGCTTGTACGTTAATGCTGACAATAGAAGCCTGACGTTAATCCCTTCAAGGCCAAGAGTTCAGACTGAGGGTAAAATCTAATCTACTAAATCCAAACCTGTGTACTCTGTTTTAGTTTTATGTTACTTCTTGCTGCTCCAATTTTCTGAAATACATGAATGCATACTGATTGCTACACCTCCTATTTAAAAAAATTGTGAATCTTATGACTTGCTGATGAGTTTATGGCTGTCAGAAGTTTGTTTTTAAACTAGTTTCTCGTTTAGCTACACACAGGTATTATCACTTCATTAATTTCATTTTGATCATTTATTTAGTGCTCAGTAGTAGAGACTGATCATTATCTTCCTTTTTCATATTGTACTTGCCATGTGGTGTGACTATTCATTAACGTAACGTATCTGAGAAACACAGTATCGTTCCCCAATAAAAAGCCAGGTTAGAAGAGGAACAATTCACTCAAATGAAGGCATGATAAATGGTCACATTAGAAAAGCAATATAGGTTCGCTTTGTTTCGTTAAAGTAAATCTAAATTTCTCAGCTCTGATCCAACATCCAGTTTACAGGTTCAGGATTGTGAGCCCACTGAAAGGTTACGCCTTTAAAAATAAACTAGAACCAAACTCCTTCTTTTCAAATGTGAAGTTATACTGGGGCTGATTATTTTGCATTTCTATAGGAACATTGAATGGAAGGAAGAAGATCAGTGGATTTTTCAGACTGTTATCAATCAGTATCCAAGTGATCTTCAGAGGAGGAGGACTTTGTACCTTGACGTGCTGCAGAGATACCTTCCTCACAAATCTAGGCATGATCTGGTCAGTGTTGTTTTAAATATTAGATCAATTATATAAATTCTTGCATAAATCATGTAGTGAACATCTGTATTAAAGAATGTTTATCAATGTTTTTTATTTTAAAATTTCTTAATTATAAATTCTATTCTGCACAGTGAAGAAGGGATGTCCCTGTCTTCAAAATGCATGAACTTGGAAACCTATCACTTCTTCAAAATAAGCACTGTGGAGATTTTACAGCTTCATATACTCTTACAGCCAAATTCACAAAACTAGTTTGTTAGCATTGCTTCTGCTATACAGTTTTATAGTTAGGTTATGCTATTCTGCTTCTCTTGGTATTTTTATTTTCTATGAGGATGTATAGCATTGTCGCACTGTCTAGGAATAGTTATTTTAATTGGTCTGTGGCACATATATAGCGGGAAGAGTGGAAAGTTATCTCCTGCTCTCAGGGAGAGGCTATTTTTATATGCATAATGCCTTTCAAATTGATTGCTGATTCCTTTTACACTCCATAGTGAATAAGCACATAGCAGCTAATAGAGAAACCCATTTCAAGGCCAGAACACTTCAGGATGTCATAAGTAAAGTAGGAGTCTTTTTTTATCTCTGCATGTATTTTTAGACCATCTACTTCCTTGCATTTGAGGAGTGCCTAGTGCAAAGGAGTGACAGTGAAGTGATACTGATAATTAGTGTAGTTTCACCAAAAATAAAGTTCTTGTGGATTTCGGAGCTTTTGCCTGTGAGAACTGGGCTAAATAATTACGTGCTTTGTACAATGTAGGTATATTTTAAGCATAGTCATTATTAATGGGTCTCCCTAATTATTTGAAGGTTCATTTAAAATTTAAAAATTCTAAATTTAAAAATCATAATTCTGCATTGAATTGATATCTCTTAGTATGTATATTAGCATGACAAGTACAGAAATGTTAAAACAGTACTAAGAATCTATTCTTAAAACATTTGTGTTACATTAGAATACTAAACGTAGAGCCTTCTATGCCTTCTTCCCTCTGAAGAAGAACGGATCAGTGGACAAGCACTGAGTGCTTGATCCAGCAGCAGCTCATCAGAGAGTTCTATTTTTAGAAGTGCAAACTCTCCATCCCATTTCTTGCTTATGAGTGTCTTAGCTTTAGGTGCTTGCTAGCAAGGCTCGCCTGAGTTTGTGGCAGCAGCAATGACAATGTGAACTTCTGATGCAGTGGCCTATGTGCATTTGACCAAAGAGAAGCTCCAGAGGTAGTGGTACTATTTTCTCTTCATCCAGCTGTGAGCTGATAAGAAGATCTGTGAGCTAGGCACCAGGTGAGTCAGCATCCCCTTGTCCCCTGCCAAAAGCCTGGAAAAGCCATCAGGAATGATCCCCTTGACACTTGTGAGCAGACAGCCATCTCTAGAATCTCCGTCATCTCTGTAACTTGTATTTTTTGCGATATAAGACAGGTCCAAGACACTACTGCCTCAGTCTATGCAGCCTTACCTGTTACTGCTTCTGTCAAAATCTTGAGGCTTGAATGTCCTCAGGAACCTCACTGAATAAGGCCAAAGAAGGTGTATTTAAGATTAAACACTCATCGTTTTTGTTAGGTGGTGACATTGGTGGTGGTAGCATGCTGCTTGGCAAGCTAGAAATCTTTTTCCAAATTTCCTGGTAGGAAAGAAAAAGTGAAGCTAATTCTCATCTGTACTGCATTTGTACAATTGCTTTAATTGGTGTTCTGTTTCTCTATAGATCATAATTTGCTATAAAGAGCCTCATCTTGCTAAAAGCGTTCAATATGTCTGAAGATGTATTGAAAGGACCTACTTGCATCTTACATGCTGTAGGGCAGGAAGGAGCCATTGCATTTAATTTATTCATATTGCAAAAGCGTAGTTCAGAAAGGAACAGTGGGGCATCAGGATATTGAAGTGCCACGTGCTACAGGCAAACAGGGAATTCCTGGAGTGATATCACCGCCTACTGACACTGGGAGACTGCAGCGTACCTGGCACCTTAGAGAATACTTTTGGGCCCTAAATTGTGGATTCCATAGGAATATTGGTGATACAACAATTAAATCAATTATATTAAAGGTTTGCAAAAACGTCTAGAATAATTCTATTTTATTAATGCGTAGTTTTTAAACCTTTCTGAAATGCTTTACTTTTTTAGGTTGTTCATGAGAAAGCTTGGGATCATTACCATTTCATTAGGAATCAGCGCAAAGTCTTGATATTAAATTGGGCTCAAGCTAGGAAAGCCTTTTTACTTAAGGCAGTGATGACTGTTGCTGAAGCCTCTGCTGCTCATGAGACAGAAGTAGGGTTGGCTAATACCAGACAAAAGCAACAGGAGATTTGTGCTGATCTGAAAGCAAAGGTAGGTTCAGTTATAAATCTACCACATGCAAATCTGTTTTTTACTGGTAAATTCAACATGAAGTTACAGTGTTTTAAGTGAAAAAAACCTAACTGAAGCTAGTTGTCATAATCCTGTTTTTACTGGCCTGATTGAACTGTTCTGTTTTGGGCAGTTAGGGGAAAAAAGGCAAACTATAATCTGTTGGCAGAGATCAGTATGTTTATGAAGCTTGACTTGCAAATGGTTTTGAAGATGCTCTGTTTCATTACTAATAAGGATCCTTGTTAGTGTTTCAACCAGCTCTTGAACTTCGTTTGCCTTTTTTTGATTAAGAATTTGATTATCTAGCACACTTTAGGCGTTACTATGAGTTTCATACTGTGGGTATAATTTCTGTATAAACTGCAGTCACATTTATTTTGATGGATTTTGAGCACCATCGAAGAGTTTGAACTATGTTTCAGTATTGGCAGAACAAGATTGTTCTGCAGTTTACAGTATGAGAGACTGTAAGCAAGCTACAGGAGTAAAGGTCGGGCATCTTATTCCTTGGGTTCCTTTGTAACATTGGCAAATCACAAAATATTTGTGTTCCTGTTTCTTCCTCAACAAAGTGGGATTGATATCTATACTGTCCGAGGCTTAGTTCATAATTGCTTTTAACACTAGAATCTTCAGAAGTGGAAGTGAAATGTTCCATTCATCATCACTACCACCAGTTTTTTAGATTAATGCTAGTCTATTTTCAGAGAAATAATGAATATCTGTCTTCCCTTCTGTTTATTTTTAAGAATGTTTTCTAAGACCTGAAAAAATGGATCCCATAACTTGTTTGTCCTTGTTATGGAGGTTTTGCAATATTCTGAAAGGTGATTTACTGTGTTAAGGAGGTGAAAAAAGATAACAAAACCTGCCTTGTTTTTGGTAAGAGAATAGAATAAAATGGGAGGAGCCTGGACACAAAAGGAAAGTGTTATGATGTTGGTGCCTAAGGCATTTGTAAGGGGAATCACATTTCTGGGCATGAAAGGCATGTTAAGATTTGTTTAAACCGCTCTCTGTGATTTTCCACTTGCACAGAAATTAACATCTGAAAGCATACACGGTGTATCATTCTCACTTCACCAACACTATCTCTGTTGAACCCTTACTTTCCAGCAAAATACTAAACACTTGATTTTGGTTTTCTACGAGTAGAAAAACACAGTAAAACCTGTACTGTGATTAAGATTTTTGATGTTGATATTAGTTTTTGACTATAGTAAAAATACAAAAAACCTTCTGTCTCCTGTTCCTGGAGCTGTCTGTTGTAAGGTTTGAATCTAAACACTTTAGGGTTAGAAACTGTCTGGGCTTGACTAAGTAGGGAGTACCCCATTTTAACGCCTGTGGCAGGCTTCCCTGGAGCCAAGTGGAGTAAGGAGCGGTTCTCTGGGGTTGGTGGGGGGTTTTGGTTTTTTTTTTTAACCTAGGCCTCCCTTTCTGGAATTGCTGTGTGTCTCTTATCTGCACAATTACAGGTGGAAGGGCCATTTATTCCAGAACTGTGAATTTATGAGTCAGTCTTTTTCTTCCGCAGCTACCCCCTCCTCCCTGCCTCCCCCCGCCTCCACCCAAAAAAAAAGTAACAAGCAAATGTTGGAGTACTTAATGTTGTCTCCATGTAGCTTAAGAATCTCACTGATGCCTTGAACATTGTCTAAAAGTGTTTTGGATTCTGACCTCATGTTTCCTGTAACTGTTTGAAACTTAAACCTAATAGGCCTACAGTTTTCAAGGGTCGCTTTCAAAGGTGGCTTTGTTAAAATGTTGAACGTTTGAACAAAAACAATCCACCTGTTTCCAAGAAAAGAGGAATGAAAAAGGTACTTTTTTTTTTTTTTTTCATTAAGGAAGGATATTATTGTGACCTTGTTTTGATCAGCTCTACAGCTAAAAGGGCTATACGACGGAAGTTGAAATTGGGCAAGGAGCTAGCTGTTTTTCAAAGAAATTATTCTGAACATATCCATGGTTTTTGTTTGGATTCGATGGGTATATGCATTTGAAAACTCATACTTTACCCAGTTATAGTTCATTTTACAGACTTGTCTTTCTACACTTCTGAAGTGTGCAACTACAGAATGTCATACTATGGAAAGCGGCTGTTGGCAGCTATCAGGTAAAAAGTAACTCTCAGTCTAGTGAGTTAATTTACACTGATAAAAACCCATGCTGACGAGGATCCATAAGATGGGGTAAAAAGTGAATCTATCTCTAAGGGAATGAGTGTAGAGCTGGAAATCAGGGATTAGGGCTGTTCTCCCTTTTTTTTTTTTGGCCATTAATTGACTTAATTTTTTGCATTTCAGTAAGTTTAGCATAAGGAAATCTTACTCATATCACTTTGCCAGAGGGAAATGTAGTTGCTATAATGATTTAGCTGTATAGTAAACTCTAGGTATGCTTGTGAAGAGTTTGTATCCTGAATGTGAGAGATACAGATCTCCTTCACTACACCAGCAGGTTTCAGAGAAAGTCATAGCATTTATATGCCTATTTACATCAGCTGTAAAATGAAGTTGAGACACACACACTGTAAGATATATAAGCCGTTCTAGAAATGCAAAGGATCGTTAGATCCATTTTGCAGACAGAATATGCAGAAATACATTAAAATTAAAATGGATTGTTTATGCAGCTGTTAATGATAGAGTGGGAGAAGACTAGACTCTGAATATGACACCTTTCGTTTAACTTCCAGTCAGTAAATCATTTAGCCTGTTTTACTTATTTGGTTTAAAAAGATATCTTTCTGTAAATTTCTATGCTGCTTTGAGTTTGAGGGGTTTTTCAAAAGAGTTTTTCATTCTCTGTGTGTGAAAATCAGTTTGTTCCTAATTGTGGTACAGATTGAGCAATGCAAAAGAGAAAGAAAATATTCATATGTGACAGGCTATGCATTTTTTTAATATTGCAATAACCACATGATATCACCTAACTTATATAGTTCTTTTCATCTGTCAACAACAAACCAACAGCATAGCAAATAGACTAAAGAATACATTATTTAAAGCTGTTTTAAATGCACTAGAAGCAACTATGCCGTCAGTGAGACTCTAGGCTTTGTGACTGACAAGAGGTGATAAAAATTAAAGAGTAAAGCAGCAGAGAAGTTAAATTAATGTTT
This sequence comes from Fulmarus glacialis, assembly GCF_000690835.1. Lineage (NCBI taxonomy): Eukaryota > Metazoa > Chordata > Aves > Procellariiformes > Procellariidae > Fulmarus > Fulmarus glacialis. The sequence continues at coordinate 5,696 of NW_009215985.1, read as the reverse complement.
ATAGCAGTTTTCACTTGGGGAAAGGACTTTCAAATTCTTATTCTGTGTTCCATCTCACAGAAGATCAATGTGTGTCCTTAACAGAAATCAGTGTCTCTAAGGAGGAATTTTGAAACAACTCAAGAAGCTCAGGTGAAATAAATCATGAGGGCCATATGGTAGTCATCCGAATGAAATAAAGTGTGAAATGGATAATACTAGTGAGGATATACTATACATTCTTAAAGAGGAAATGTTTCTGGTACATATCTTTAACACCCCTGTTTACTGTGGGAAAACAAACAAAACAAAAACATGGCAGGGTTAGACTTTCAATGAGTGATCAAGAATCACTCATATTTGTTACGTGTGGATTTAACCACTTTCAGGGTTCTGTAGCAGATGCTGTGTAAAAAATTTCTCTTTCCGTGTAAAATTCCTCTTTCTAAACAACATAAGGAAGCAAATTCTTCTATGTCATAAGGTAATTAAGTAATGAAGTGAGAGAGTGATCTTTTAAGAGGGTTAGTAGGGTGCTGCTTCACAGTTGGTGGTTGAAGGATTATTACTTGCTGTAATAAATTTAGAAATTCAGTCAAGGTATCTGCATGCATTCAAAATACTAGTTTTCTATTGAATTTATCTTAAAATATTTATAATCCAGTACTTTCCATCTTTATATAAAACAATTTTAAAAGGACACTCAAGGGAAGACCTACAACTTGGTCAAAAGGACAAAAAGGAGAGTTGAATCTCCTGTGTATGATGCATAGGGTGGGCTTTTTTCTTCCTTAGCATAAAGCTATGTGCCTGCCTTCCTTTAAATCTTTTCTCTTTCTCATTCTCTTTTTGTGTTCCAGGATTAATCCCCATTCCAATGCTAAAATCTCTTGAAACACACTGTAAATTTTTGGAGAGCAACTCTTGCATTCCTTATCCTGGCAGAAACTAAGATAAATTAATTTCAAAAGGAAGAGTTAGGTGGAATTAACTGGGATATTGCAAATCATATAAAGCATGTTGCAGATTGCCTTCCTTCTCCCTTCCTGTATAATGAGTAGAAAGGATATGTCAGTAAACTCAGGGAAAAAAGTTGTATCTCCCTATTCAGCATATAGTCAAGTCACTGATTTGAATGATTTGACTGCCTAGGAGATCAACATTGATATATTACAACCAAATGCAGTGAAAAAAAGGAAAAAAAAAAAAGTCTGCAGAGATATCAAATCTAGCACTTTGACTGTAATCTGATCATTTTGCAGGAAATCTTTTAAAAAATAAGTATTTAAATAGTGGGATATGTAAAAGAAGAGTTTTCTTTTTCAGAAGCATTGTCTATTCACCACTGAGGTGACCCATTCATTTGTTGGATATGAGAAATATAAAGAAGTTTTAATAACCTAAATTTTAAATACAGATACTGATTCAGGAAGTATGGGGTGAACTTAAGAGTTGTAGGACGCTATAGTGTTTCTCCGAAGTGGATGTGAGCAAATATCTAAGATTTTAAAATTCATCAAAGATGAGCCAACTCTGAGTAGTATGTTTTTAATCCAGAGCTAATAAACCTGGATTTATTAGTTTGAGGTCAGCACAGCATTGATGAATTACATGGCTTTTGGGTCAGATAAAGCTCATACGCTGTAAGCTTGAAGCACACGCAGAGATTGTCTCTGCAAATTTTCCTTGCTTTTCCTTTCACCCCTCCTTTTTTCCCCCCGTTTTCCTATGCACGTGTTCTATCACATGATGTTGTTGTTTCTGAATCTATTAACCTCTCTATTGAAATCGTCTCACAATGTATTACCTAATATTTTGTCTGAGGACATGGCAGATTTAAGGGATTACTATCCCAAATGTTTTTTTCTTACCTCCTGTTGCAGTTCACAGCTCTTTGTTACAGTGGTGCAACTGTAAGGCCACAATAAAAAGGTGGAAATGTTCTTATAACTTCACTCTCTTTCAATACACACACAACAGAAGTAATTGATAAACCAATTTAGGAAGTGTGTAAAAAGCAGACATCCTCTACGTTTTAAGCTACAAATGAAAAAATAATTGTCCTTTTTGCTAATTAGCAGAATACTAAGATAAATAACCAGATGTGCATTATGTTAACCAGATCCTTACATTGTATTTCAGAGGGGTTTAGTAAATACTAATTTGAGAGAAATAGAAGTTCAGACTTTAGCTATTGCCTGTTTCATAAATTGTGTTTGCAGTGTAATTTATAACCACACATTCTTTCCATGTCCGGTGATTTAGTTATGTTGTTAGTTGCACACAACGCACTGTAGGTTTAGTGGCTGTGTGAGGCAATGCACAGGTGATTGCAAGTGATCAACCTAACATAACTGTTGAGTTACCAGCTGAGCCACAGCAGTGGACCCCATGCACTATGCCAATTGCATGGAAAGCGTATTAGTTTAAACTGCCTTCACGGTTTGCTCCAGCATTATAATTAGAATTTATGCTATATGAGATAACATACAAATTTGAAAATGCTTTCTTCATTATTTGACCTTAACAGATTTGGGAAGGACTAGGAGCACACACAGAGCCACACACTCCGGTGAAGTTGACAAGGGGCAGTTTGTTAAACCATGGTAACTCCATTATGTGTGTTTCTTTTTATTCTTCTGAGGATGCTATCACGGCTGCATGCTTAATCTTATGTACTGGGCATAAATTGCAGGGTTTTTGGTAACGGGTCTGCAGGGTACCCTGTGTGGGAGGGAGACCATGGATTGACTTGTCAGCTCTGAGATCCATTTAAATAACCCATTGCACCCCAAAACTTCAGCCAAATCAGAGAAACATGTAGTGCCTCAGCCCGAGATGTATCTTGCTCATTTACCGGGCTGCTACATTTATCAAAGCTTGTAGGATCTTAAGTATGTTTGAGACATACATTTATCTGTCAAATTTAGTTGAAATTGTCCAGTGATCCCCAAAATTACTGGAGGATGGATAGCTGGACAAGCAGAGAGCTCATGCTAACCTTATTTTCTTAGGAGAATTATCTTCCTTCTTCAGCTAGGAAAGTGGCACCTCAGGCAAGCAAAATAATTTGCATTAAAAGTTTGCAAAAGTAGTAAAGGATCAAAGGAGCTCTTCATACGACTGCAGAAGGAACTAGAAGAGACAGTACTGTATATAAAAGGGCAGCAAATTTGGCTAAGTAGTTGTAAATAGAAATGCAGCTTACTTAAGGTTATGCATGTGTGAATATTTAAGCCTACATAATATTTAAACATGTAAATAAAATGTTGATACTCCTGTTGTTAAGAACAGAAAGATGTTCTGAATAATGCTGACTGAGAAGAGAGAGGAAATACAAGGACAAGCTGTGAAAAGTAAACTGTTCACACGCTGTCTTGAGCAAAGATGACGTGATGTGCTTTCAGCTCCAAGGAACTAAAACTGGTCCTATATTGGATCACAAGTTTTATAGGTACCAATCCTAGCCCTTGTGACTAAGTTTCCTAACTGAAAGCATTGTATCTTTTTACTCTTCAGGTTATGACTGAGGATTATGCTCAAATGCTTTCCTCTCATATCCCTTTTTCAGATTTAAACACTTTTATAGCTGAAGAAAATGTCTACAGTTCTGTTAATGATCAAAACAGTTACTTTTAACCACTTCCAGACTTTCAAATTAAAATTTTTCTAGAGGTGGATATGGAATTTTAAGTAACAAAATTAATCCTAGTGCCAGTAGCCTTGCTTTTCTCCATTATTTCTTGCAGACCTCTTGGAAGTAGCCTGTGGATCACAAGCTGCTAAAGAGTACCAGTCAAAAATCTGCTAGGGATGTGAACTTCCATTGTTTTTCTAATCACACCCAGAATGAGATTATCTTCTGAGATTAACAAACAAACTTGCAAGTGTATTATTTCTTAATTATCCCATTGCCAAATGCTCTAATACTGGACTTCTCATAAGTCTTGTGTAAGTCAGTCAGAAGCAGAATACTGTTAGCTTGTACCATTTGCTGTTTTGTCATTCAAGACCCTGTGGAGTCTGGATGTGATTCGTGGTGCCGTTCAGAAGTTTTCAGGGTAGAAGAATCCTCGGTCTAGAGAAGAAGGAACAGATTTTTAGAGTTGAAAGTTATTGGAGACTTCAGACCACCATCTGTTAGTATCATGATAGTGATATAGCCTGAGAATGGTCACATAGGAATTAGGGCTTCTTTCCCCAAAAAGGTGGATCAATAGCCACCAAAAGGGCTATCCAAAAAGGATCAATAGCCCAACTGAAGTGCATCTACACCAATGCACACAGCATGGGCAACAAACAGGAGGAGCTGGAAGCCATTGTGCAGCAGGAAAACTATGATATAGTTGCTATCACAGAAATGTGGTGGGATGATTTGCACAACTGGAGTGCTGCAATGGATGGCTATAAACTCTTCAGAAGGGATAGGTGAGGAAGGAGAGGTGGTGGCGTAGCCCTATATGTTAGGGAGTGTTTTGATTGTCTAGAGCTTAATGATGGTGGCGATAGGGTTGAGTGTTTATGGGTAAGAATCAGGGGGAAGGCCAACAAGGCAGATATCATGGTGGGAGTCTGTTACAGCCCCCCCAACCAGGATGAAGAGGCAGACGAAATATTCTATAAGCAGCTGGGAGAAGTCTCACAATCGCTAGCCCTTGTTCTCATGGGGGACTTCAACTTACCAGATGTCTGCTGGAAATACAATACAGCAATACAACAGAGAAATACAATACAATACAATTCAACAGTCTCGGAGGTTCCTGGAGTGTGTGGAAGATAACTTCCTGACCTGACGCAGCTAGTGAGTGAGCCAACTAGGGAAGGTGCCCCACTGGACCTGTTGTTTGTGAACAGAGAAGGACTTGTGGGTGATGTGATGGTTGGAGGCCGTTTTGGGCATAGCGATTATGAAATGATAGAGTTTTTGATTCGTGGAGAAGGAAGGAGGGGCGTCTTAGAGAAGGAAGGAGGGGGGTCTTGGTCTTCTTGGAGAAGTAAGGAGGTAGCAGAACTGCTACCTTGGTCTTCTGGAGGGCAGACTTTGGCCTCTTTAGGAGACTGGTTGACAGAGTCCCTTGGGAGGCAGTCCTGAAGGGCAAAGGAGTCCAGGAAGGCTGGACGTTCTTCAAGAAGGAAATCTTAAAGGCGCAGGAGCAGGCTGT
>NW_009215985.1:0-253 GCF_000690835.1 Fulmarus glacialis | reverse complement strand
TCACCAAGGACGAGGATAAGGCTGAGGTACTTAATGCCTTCTTTGCCTCAGTCTTTAATAGTCAGAGCAGTTATCCTCAAGCCACTCAGCCCCTTGAGCTGGAAGACAGGGACGGGGAGCAGAATGAAGCCCCCATGATTCCAAGGGGAAATGGTTCGTGACCTGCTACACCACTTAGACACACACAAGTCCATGGGGCCGGAGGACGTCCACCCAAGGGTGGTGGAGGAGCTTGCCAAGCCACTTTCAATCC
>NW_009215984.1:5363-15389 GCF_000690835.1 Fulmarus glacialis | reverse complement strand
ATGGGGTTTATTTGCTGGCTGGGGTTAAACCACGACACTGGGTTAGCACACAGCACTTAGAGCTCTTCAGGGGACATGCAAAAATGCTGAAGATCCCCCTCAGGCTTAAATCCTTCTCTTGGGTCCTGGTGTAGAAATGAGTCAAAGCCAGAAAGGATCCAATTACTGCAGGGGATCTCTGCCCTCCCCACTAGCTGCAGGACTACCCTGATCTAGCTGCAGGACATCAGGAGTTTATAAGGGCTAGAGAAGTGATAGGAGGGGTTAACTGAGCACGTCGATAGGTGTAGAGAGAGAAAGGAAGAGAAAAACAAAACAAAACAAAACAAAACAAAATATCTGTGACTCAGCCTCAGTAATAGAATCATCTCCAGCCACAGTCATGTGTGATATAAACCGGGATGAACTCATGTCTATTTAAAACCACCATTCAATTTCACAAGTTAAAACATGAAGTCACCTTTCTGCATACTCCTCCCACATTCTTGTGTAGTCAGAGCAATCCCTACACAAAACAATGATGAGTGTCCCATAGCTGTTAGCTGAAATAGCAGCCACCAGTGTAGGACCATGCTAATCTTCAGCCAGAGAGGCTATGGCCTTCAATTAGGATTAAAATATTTCTAGAGTATTAGGTGGGCTTTTCAAAAGAGCTTGCTGGGCAGGACTACCTTGACATGCATTGAATTGTTCTTGCTTTCTTTTCTCTATTCTTTTTTGGTTCTGTTGTCATGCTTGGTCTGTGTGGCTATATTTCTTTGTGAGCAACCAGAGAAAGCGAGTTATTTCCAGCTTTCCTCTAAAACCAAGGCCATGAAATAAGAAAAACTTATTTTTTCTGCTTTGTTTTACCTGGTTGGTTATCAGGTTGGTCTTTCATTCTGCTGTAGTTGGGAAGGCAGAAAAAGAAACACCAGGACAGGCTGAACCAGGACTTGTAACTGACAATGAACTGGAGATGATATTTTTGCATGCCTCATAGTTTACAGGGTTTACAGGTTTACTGTCTTTGTGCAGTGCACTATGAACACACTGGGGAAGCTCTTCCATACTTTTTCAGCCTTCTTAGGATGAGACTTGGTTGGCAAGGAGGGAGATTCTCCTCCTTTGCTTTCCAGGAGAGAATGATATGGATTGCAGCAGACAAGGGTAATGGGCTGCCATTTTGGAGGGAAGAGCACTGGCATATGGACAAACGGAGACTTCTAAGAGTTGGGTTGCTCTTTCATTTCTTTTTGTCGCAGCCCTTCAGAACTCTATGTCTCTGACTCTGTCTGGCAGTGGTATGTAGTTGGATCTGCAGGGCTCTAAGAGTATAGATTCAGGGAGAACTGGTTGGTGAAGGGGACTGTGGGAATGAGGATTAAATTTTTTGAGGGATGGGTCATATCCTGCATCCCCATCTCAATAAATGAGACACAACCAGTTTAGGGTTTTTCCAGAGCATTCCCTGTACCAGTTTCCTCCAAAGCTTGAGTTGTGAAGATTTCCTATACCAGGCTGGACAGCATCAGCTATAATTGCAAGATGGCACCTTGGGAAAGAGAGTCAAGAAACTGTTCTGACCACTGGAGGTGAATGGAGACTGCATGTGTGGGTGTATCAGGAAGACAGAACTTTTCCCCAGTATTCCCCTGACCTCTACTTCCCCCTTCAGGCTGGGGAGGAGGAGGGGAGGGGATAATGGACATTTCCCCAATCATTGGAAATAGATGGCAGAAAGGGGTCAGATACTCCTAAGCAGCATATCCTACTGCCACCATTAGGCCAAGCACAGGGGACTGGAGAGACCACCAGCCTGAAACAGCAGGACACATTGTGTGCTAGCCAGCCACCAGCATCCAGATACTCACTGTGGCCCAGGAATAGTAGCGAGAAAAGCCATTCCATCCTTGTCCAGGGCAGGGAGAGAAATTGCCTTGTAAACTGCACTGGGGGCATCTCCCTGCAGCTGCCAAGGAGGAGGCTGGAAAGGGGGTGAAGGAATAATGGGGAGAGCAGGCAGGTGCCAGTGCTGAGCTGGAGTCAGTTTCAGACTCAGTACTAGAACTTCACTTTTGTCTCTGGCTGGAGCAGGAGTGCTAGAGGAGCAGCCCTCCCCACAGAGCAAGCAGGGTTCACCCTGGGCCTGGCATCTGGAGGCCTTGGGAGTCCACTGACCTCATGAGCAGCAGCTGAGCCTTTTGGTCAAAGGTGAGCCCGTCTTCATCCCCACCCTTGCTCTCTGGCAATCAGACCCCTAGCATCCTTGAGTCTCAGGGCTGTTCTAAAGACACATGAGGGTCCAGGCTGCATCTGTGGCCCTGGAGGTGTGGAACAGCCTTTGGGAAAGCTGTGGTACTTTTCGTGTCCCAGACCAGCAGCCAACGCTGAAGACCCCCTACTGAGTGCCCCATTTCTGAGTCACATCCAGTAGACTGGAACTTCACAAGAGAGAAGGATAAAATCTGCAGCCTTCCTCTATGCTCCCCTGGCTGCATTTCCACGTGACACCCGGTAGAACAAGTGGAGGTACTAAGGCCAAGCTGCTGTACCTTCTCCTGTATCTCCAGGTCTGAGCAGTCAAGCAGAGGAGACTGAGTCAAGTAGGTCTCAGGGCAGTGTCTGAGAAGGAGAGCGCCAAGGAGACATCCTTTGAGAAAGGAGGAGGATGGGGCATTCATTATTAAGGCGCTTGTGTTCTAAAGCAAATGCTGTGCACACTGAAGCCCTACTTCCCAGGAAGTGGCTGGACATTTCCTGCTAATGGGAAGTAGAGAATAAATCTTTTTTTTTTTTTTAGAATAAAATAGAATAGAGTAGAATAGTTAAGTTGGAAAGGACCTACAATGATCATCTAGTCCAACTTTTTGCTTTGCTTCCACGTATGGCCTTTGCTTTCTTTCATTAAACTGCCTTTATCTCAAGCCATGAGTTTTTCATCTTATTTTCTTGCTGAGGAGGAGCGGTGAGAGAGTGGCTTGGTGGCCACCTGGCAGTCAGCAAGGTCAACCCACCACAGAGATACATACCCAGGCTGTCCCACATGTGACAGGGCAGACGGTGTCATCCAGTAGAGGAATCTGGAGCAGCCTGGAGAGCCCAGGGCATCTCCATGAACAGCATGTGCCTGGGGTGGGCAGTGAATGGAGCCCCACCAGGTAGGGATAGATTGCCCAAGGTAGAGTGACCCAAAGGTAAATTGCCAAATTAAGGTATCCACAGGCAAACAAGGACTCTGCAATCCCCAAGGGATTCAGTAGGGGCACAGCAGGTGCAAGGAAGGGAGCCTGGAGAATGATTTATGTCATTCTGAATGAATTACCAGCAGCTGGATCTAGAGACACACCTGGACACCTCTAGTGCCTTTGGAAATGCTCCATAGACTCTCCAAGCACCTGCCACCTCCACAGACCCCTGGGGAGAGGATTTAGGAGCAGTGGTCCCAACCCAGCTGGCTCTACTTCCCACTCCAATCAGCACGGCCAGTGTGGGTACCAGAGCCTGCTTGGTCTGCTAAATAGCACTGGCAGCTCAGGACCCTGCAGGGAGCATGGGGAAGGGGTCCAGGAATGGCCAGGCAGAGCAGAGGAGGAATGGAGAGATATCAGAAGGGAGGTGGAAGTTTCCTCAGAGAGGAAAATGCTGATGTTCAGGTATACTATATCCAACACTATATCCAGACTGTGGGTACCCCAAAGCATGCTTATGGTGCAGAGCCAGAAGTTCTTGCTTTCCTGGTGCTCCACCAGGTCTGGGAAGTGGCTGAAGAAGGACTGGTGACCCCCCACTCTCCATCTCTTAATGCCATCATCCTTCCTAGATAAAAAAATGAGGCTGTGTCAGGGCTTGCACTGAAGGAAGCATGACCCATGAGGCCATGTGAGTTTGCTTCTGTCCCTCAGTCTTTTTTCCCAGCAAACATCCTTGAGACAGTCTCTCCCAACATGTGTGCCAGCCCTTACCCCAACAGTCACTCTCAGACAAGGCTTCTTGGCTGTGGTCCAGCTGCAGGACTGGAGTCAAGCTGTGACTACAGGAAGACGAGTCCTCTGCATGGCTGGAAGCCTCTGTGAGGCCCCATGGAAAAGGGAACATGTTGAGGACATCCTGACACCCTGTACACCATCCCCATGGCCATGGGGCTCTTAAGAAGGGTCCCTAAATCCTAAGATCCAGCCTAGCTTCTTGTTGCATCAGCAGTCAGGAGAAATTGCCTAGTATGCCAAACACTCTAGTGGAAACAGGCAAATGCACACATGCGCATACACAAACACATGAGCACATGATCTTGTATACACACACAGCCATGTGCACACAGGATGGACACAGCTGACCATGCACAGATCAATGCCACTAGGGAGCAGTACCTTTTCAGCCACCACACCAACAGCAGCACATACACAACCATGGGCAACACAACTGTCCTCATCCTGTTCTCCTCTCAGGCTGATCTGGTGTGAAGGTCACAAGTGGTCCTGCATCCCCTGCAGCACTTAGCCACAGGCACAAACACCTACAGTCCCTCCAGTGTGTGCCTGGGCTTTGGGTCTGCCCAGGTGCCCTGCCCAGACTCAGGACTGTTACTCACTTGGCAGCTCCAACCCTGGGTCTCTCCAGATCCTGGTATCCTCTTTCTCCAGCCAGCCCTACTTAGAGCTGGCCAGCAAAGCATGTACATACATTCATCCCCAAACACACACACAATAGTGAGCACACTCACACAGCAAATAGCCTGGAACAGACTTTAATAAGAAGGCAAGACAGACCGCAGTGATCAGGTGCAGGGTTTGGCCACAAGCAACCCAGGAGATTCCTGGAGGGTGTTGAAGACAACATTTTGACACAGACACTCGATGAGCTGACTAGGGCTGCTCTCTTACTGACAGACAAGGTGAATCTGGATGGGGTTGTGAGGGCAGCCACTGCTGGAATGACTATGAGATGGTAGAGAAGTAGGATAACTGGCAGAATCACAGCACAGGACTGCAGTAGGGATGTTTTATCTAGTTGAGGATCTGCTTGGGCTGTCCTGGCGGGCAAAGGGGTTGTGGGTTACTCATGGATCTTCAGGGACGACATCCTTAAAGCCCAGCAACACACCAGTCTGGTGTGCAGGGAGTCTATCAGGGCCTGGCAGGAGGTCATCAAAGATGAACAGGGACCCTCCAACTTTGGAATTCAAACACCAGAAGAAAGTGCAGAGAAGGTGGAGGGGAAGCAGGCTCTGGGAGGCAGATAGGGACATTGGCCTGTGAGTGCAGGGATGGAACAAGAAAAGCTAATGCTCAGCTGTAGCTGGAATTAGCCAGGGATGGGGAGGGCAACCAGTAGAGCTTCTGTAAGTGCATCATCAGCATAGGGAAAGCAGCTCAGTGGGGCAAGGAAAAGGCAAAGGAATTCATTGCCCTTCTTTACCTTGTGTTTTCTGGGTAAGATCTGCCCAGAGGCCTCCCTGATCCCCGAATCTTCTAGCAGTGTCTATGACAGTGAAGCTTCACCCATGGTAGAAGAAGATGCCACCGGGGATCACTGATGCCATCTGGACACACACCATGGGACCAAACGGAATGCAACCATGGGTGCTGGGGGAGCTGACTTGTATCATTGCAAGGCTGCTCTTGATCATCATTGAAATGTCATGGCAATTAGGGATTTCTGATGATTGGGAAAAGGCTGACAGCACACCTTGTTTCAAGAAGCAAGAAAGGGAATCTGGGGAACGACTGGCTGGTCAGTGTCACCTCAGTCCCTGGGAAGGTGATGGAGCAACTCCTCCTGGAAGTCATTTCCATTCACAGAAAAGATGAGATTTGGAAGAGCCACTAAACAGAAATGGAAATCATCCCTGACAGGCTTGGCTGCCTTCTACAATAAGATAAGTGACTGTGGGCACAAGGGGAAAGCAGTGTATTTTCTTCACTTTACCAAGGGCATGGGTGGGACATCTCACCTACAGTTTTCTTAACAGCTAATTTGGTAAGATATTCACTAAATAAATCAGCCATAGGAGGGTGGAAACTTGGTTGGTCCATTAGGCCAAAACGCTGTGATCAGTGGTGCAAAGTACAGCTGATTACTAGTGGCATCCCTGAGTGAGCAAAACTTGGCATGACATGGTTTGATATCTTTATCCGCCTGGACAACGGGACGGAGCACATTCACAGCACATTTGTGGGTGAAGCCAAGTTGGGGGTGCTCCTGAGAAGCCTCATCTGGTTCGTTCTAGTGTTGAGCTCTAGATAACCTGCAGAGGTCTTTTACATTCTGAGTTATTCAGGAAGCTGATGAATCTGCCCTGAAGAGCTCTATAAAGACAGAATAGGCAGAGGAAGAAGAAAAGTCAGTGAGGCAGAAGACAAGGTATGAAACATGTCAATATAAATATAGTAGTTCTTCAGAACAAAATTTCTTTTCTCTGAGTGCTAGTAGGAAATGTATTTTGTTGAGTAGTCTTATATATGTATACCTATGCCTTTACCTACACCTATACACACACTCACAGATATATATATATATATACACTCACATAGAAAGACAGATAACACAGACCACACGGATGTGATCAGATCAGTGCAAATCTGGCCATCCAAAACCAGAACATTTCACTGAAGCTTGTCATCCAGCTTTGTTCTATCAGCTCAACACAGAATCACAGAGTCACTGAGTTTGGAAGGGACCCCTAGATATCACCTAGTCCAGTCCCCCTCCTTAAGTGGGATCAGCTAGAGCCAGTTGGCCATAACTGTGGCCAGCCTGCTGATTAATATTTCCATGGATGGAGACTCCACAACCTCTCTGGGCCACCTGTTCCAGTGTTTGACCTCCGTCACAGCAATGGAATATTTTCTTGTGTTCAAATGAAATCTCATGTGTTTAAATGTGTGCCCGTCACCTCTTGTCCTGTCACTGGACACCACTGACAAGAATCTGGCTCCCTCTTCTTCTCTCCCTCCCAGCAGGTATCTATACACATTAAGACACACCCCTGAGTCTTTTCTTCTCCAGGTTGAACACTGCCAGCTCTCTCAGCCTCTCCTCATATGAAAGGTGCTCCAGTCCTTAAAACATCTTTGTGGCCCTGCACTGGACTCAGTCCAGTATTTGGTGCTTTTCTGTGACTCCTGTTCCTGCACAGAAGAATCAGAAAAAGACAAAAAAAAATCATAAAAGATGATCATAAAGGCCCTGCTACAGACAATAATGCTCCCTAAGAGCTCTGGAGGGAGCCGGGAAATATAATACGCATCATAAAAATCCAGGAAGCCCAAGGCTTCTTCTGAAGGGTGATTTGGTTCCACCTGAGAGGCATTGCTGGGCAGTGTGTAGGGCTGGGAGAGATATTCAAAAGAAGGCAGTGAGGAAACAAGGTGGTTCATGAGGGCTTCAGCAAATCCAATTATGTTTTAAACCAGAAATGAAAAGCAGTTGTTGTCTGTGGGTGGAGGAGGAGGTGACTCCTGGGAATATGTCAGGGCTGAAGGTCCCTCTGAAAACCAGAGGTGATGGAGATGTTTCCATCCTGCATTTATGCCTCAGCCTGGGAGATTATGAATGCCTGCTGCTGGGGGGTGACTGGCCAGTGCTTATCATGCTCCATGAGCTGACCTTGCTCCCTTCCACTCCTTCACTCCCCACGCTTGCCTTGATGTCAGAAGACATCCATCAGCCTAAAAAACACATGAACCTCCTGGAGTGAGGTCCCATCACTGCAGGGGAAGAGTGAAATGTTTGTGAGACACACATGAACGCAGGGAGAGAGTGGGATGTGTGTAGCAGTATGTTAAAGGCAGGAAGACAACCTGAAACATGACAAGGTGGTCACGCTGAAATGAAATAGGTTGAGTTTTTATTTTGAGTCAGCACAAGAAGGAGGATGTGTATTTCTTTGCTGGGATATGGAGTGAGGATTCAAGCAGTTCTGGGGCTGGGATTCAAGCAATAGGCAATGGCAAATCCTCAGAAAACCACTGCTTTGTGTTTGAAGCAACAACCAGTGAGGACAGAAGGACACCAATAAAGCTTGGGACATCATGGGATCAGCGTGAGGTGGGGAAGCAGGGGGTGGGATGGTTAAAGTCTGCAAGGAAACAGGCACAGACACAGGACAGTGTAGGACAGCCTGTAGGTGGGCACAACCAAAGGCCTTGGTAGGGCAGTCATTCGTCCCCCACAACAAAACTGAGGTCTTTGTCCTCTCGGCTGTGGCTGCTGTCTTTTCCACAGAGGCCCATGAGAGGACACTGGTTCATTCAGTGAGGCCCCAGGGCCTCATCGCTTCCTTACACCCCCACCCAGTCTTACTGTCGTTCACCTGTCACACATCTCCCACAGAACACTTCCCCCAAGAAAAAAACCCCGAGCATCCCATGGGTGAAAGGATCCCCCTTCTGAGGAGATGGGGGGCAGGGCTGGCCATCCTGCTTGGTGAAACACATCAAGGGCTTTCAAAGCCACCTCCACATTTGATTTTCCACCTGTAACCAGTGCCTCTGACTTCCTGCTTCACCAGTCCCCAGGGATGAGCACCTTGTCGTCCTGCAACCCCATCATTTCTCTCATCAGCCACTGGGGACTTATAGCAGCCTTGTTCATAGCTGAGCTTTCTCCACTGAAGTCTGTTAGCTGCATGATTCAGCCCATTGGCACCAACTACCACCTGCTTTACTTGGAGAATGAGCTGCACACAGATACAGAAGGGTGTTTTGTAATTGCCAACAAACAAAAAGAAAGGAAGGCATAGTTCAGTTACAAAACAAAAGATTCCTCAGCTGTATAATATGTCCACATTACCTCCACTGAAGTCTACATTCCGCAATGGACCTTGGACCAATGGAAAATCTCTTTTGTCAGGCACAGATCCCAAGACCCCCCAAAGCACTCACTGCCCTGGACCCTGTTTGTTGGTACTCACTCTTTGCACACAATAAGTCACATGCTGAAGTTGCGAGCTCCCTTGATTCACAGGGGGAAGTGAAGAGACAAAGTGAATTAAATGCTCTATTTTGAGTAGCCAAATCTGCACTAATCTCAACATATCTGGGTTACGGGCATGTCTTGAAGAACACTCTGCAGCATCTAGACACACTTATTTTTCATTCCCTGCAGGGTAAGTTACATGTGACTCCATCATAGGTGAAGGAAGCGATGAGACTGATCTCCTCTAATGTTGCACACTTTTGGTGCAATTGTCCAGATCTCCCTTTCTAGTAAAGGGAGAGAAATCAGTTATCTCAATTGGGATGCCTTGGCCTATCCTGCCTGTCCACCAGTTCTGGACTGGTCCAGAATGGCTCCTGTCAGTCCTGGATCATGTTTCCCAGTGCCATGTGGAGTTTCAGCTACCCCAGGCTATCTTGGAGGCAGTGGGCACCTCTGGGCACCTGAATCAGCTCCTGAATGAAGATGTTAAAACATATGCAGAAAAGAGCTTGGTGTAAGCATTCTTCATTTTCAGAAATTTGAGGGTTGTCTATAAATTCGCATGAGTTTTTACATAGGCCATGGACATGAACCATCAAGATGATGACACTTTCTCTACCTCTATGTAAATTTAGATTTATACAGTCATTTCCAAAAACATATTTCATGCCAATGCTTTGAATGGAGAAACTGTGTTCCCAGAACATGTTTATAGTGGCACATTGCACATCTACGTTTCATATCTAAACAGAGCTGGAAGCAATGAAATGTGAAGGAGTTGGATAGATCACCCTGTTATTTCTTTGCCATAAATCAATGACCACAACTGTTAGCACTTCCCTCATATCATCCCCGGTTTTGAGCTGGTCAAATCTTTATGGGATGTGCAATGGCATAATACCATGGCCCTCCAAGTGTCAGACCCCAGCCAATACACAGAGGCTCGGAGCACAGCTGTATCAAGAATCCCAGAGCACAGCTGAGGAAAGCAAATGTCACTACTATCTTCAAGAAGGGCAGGAAGGACGACCCAGGGAACTACAGGCAGTCAGCCTCACCTTGACTCCTGTGAGGTGATGGAGCAGCTAATCCTTTTCCAGGCACATGATGGACAAGAAAATCAGC